>NC_143516.1:2617027-2659527 GCF_031878675.1 Megascapheus bottae | reverse complement strand
TTTCATTTTTCTTCTCACTTATTTCAAAGATAGGATGATTTCCTTTACTTATGTGTGGATATAGTACTTATGCATTTTTTCAAGATTATAGATGACTGTTTCATCTTTAAAATATCATCTTAGGAAAGAGACAAATAATATAAGATGCAAGGAATTTAGAATTGGAATTTGCTTTCCAAATCTTGTTAAATTCTTAACTTTTAGCTGGTTCCTCTATTTACCCTCTATTTCTAAACTACAGTATGGACACTATGGCAAAAAGAAAAAATGTGATATACAGATAATCTTGTTTTCAATGACTTATAAGTCAATTATGGTTCCCACTGATTGAGTCTCACTTTAAAAAGTAGTTCTAAGTGTAAGGGATTAAAGGTATTCTCCGTTATTTCACAATAATAATAATTCTACTATTCACATTTAAATTCATGGTTGATACAGATTTCAATTAGTCCTGGATAACATATCATTACACTGCACATTTAAAAGTTATTCTGAAGAAATTATAGGCTTATAGAACAGTTACAAAGATCACACAGAGATTTTCTTTTACCCAGTTTTTCCTTATACTAGATTCTTAAAAACACATAGAAGAATAAGAGCTTTATTAACTAAAAAGCACGTTCAAATTTCTATAATCATATGAAATAAAATGTTTTCACTTGAGATGGTACCTGCTCATTTCTTACTTGTTTGGTTTCACTACTGGTTTTACTACTGGTTTTTAACTTTAGAGAGGCAAGTTGTAGTTTTATATATGCATTGACCTGTTTTATAATTTCCATGCCAGCATCTTACATACCACCTACAATCTTGTTTTGAGACATTGCTCTTCCGGCTTGGACTTGGAAAACAACATGTACACATGTTAGCTTGTCTTTTTCTACTATGATCCTCTTTGTTGTTAACAAACTCCTGCACTGACGTGGGCGTGCACAGGAAGATGTTCTTAAACGGAACATTTATAGGAGATGGTACACTCCACAACTTCGACGTGTCATATTTAATCATCTCCTAGTCAAAAGATTCTTCTCAATTATTTGTTTACTCATGGGTTGTTTTAAAATAAAGTAATTGATTTTCCAGCACTTGCAGCTATTCTGTTTCCTTGCCATTTGATTTTTAGGTTAATTTCACTGTGTTCTGCCATTTACTTTTATTCTTAAGATGAAAGTCAGCTCAGTCCTCTGCAACAGTTGCTATACACCAATGAAATCAAAGCTATTCTTATTTTTAGATCCTTCACTTGGTATTTGTTTTGACGTCTCTATTTATTGAAATTAATTAGGCTTCATTAGAAGATTCCATTCTGAAGGGGTTGGTTCTGCTTTTCTCTAGGTTGATATTAAGCATTTTAGGTTTAAAGTCATAATGTTACATGCTTGCAAACTCAAGTACTATGCTTTCCCACTATCTAGCATTATGAAATGTCCTTCTTTGAGTTCTACTTATTCTTGTCCTGATATCTACTTTGGCAGATTTCTTTGAGATAGTATTTGTTTTAATTACTTTTTCTTATTACCAAGCTTTATGTGACTATAAATTTTAAGAGTGTCTCTTAAAACATTTTTGGAGGTGTTAAATCCTATCTGATCATTTAGACATTAATTGTTTAATCTATTTGCATCAAAACTTAACTTACTGGTAGTTCTCTGAGTGCCTTTCTTCCATGTTCCTTTTTGCTTTTTCATTTGGCCACTGAGACGAACATTTAAGCACACCACTCTCCATTTTGAGTGACTGATCTTATAATACATCAGTTAAATCTAATATATGGCAATGCTTTCCCTATGTCAGCATGCAACAGTAGAAATTTTCAACATTTTCTGTGCTTTAAATTTTGTCCATATCCATTGAGTAGAATATGGTAGTTTTCTACATTAGGGAAACCAAGTGCAAGTATTTCCCTTTGGGGGTTTCCTCTGGTCTCGGCGACAGCTCGGCTCTGCTGTGCTGGGGACACAGCGGGGCCAGTGGGCTAGGCTGGTTTCCGAGAGACTTTGCTTGATAAAGCAGTTACTAGTCAGCTTTAGCATGTGGAGTTATTTACAAACCAAATCCAGAAAAAAAAAAGTCATGAGTGAGCACAGATACAGCTTCTTTATAACACTCCACTGCAAAACCTCTAAACGTGACTCCTTGATTTGATGCTCAGAACCACCGGTTTACATTTGCTTTGACAGGATTATGAATTAGTAGCTGACATTAAGCCTTGGAGCCTTTAAGACTAAGAAAATGTTTGTGGAAGATTCTAGAACTTGTGAAGACACGGTGACTGCAGCGTGACAGATGGGCCTAGAGGAAAATGACAGGTAACTACTATTAACCGTGCAATTGCTTTTCTTTGATGTATGTTGTGTGTGTACCTGTGCATGCATGTACATGTATGTGTTCCAGGTCAACTTGGTTTTGGATAATATTTTTATGGTACTGTACAACTGTCCTCTTATGCCATATGCTATTAGTATTCATCTGAAATGTCTGCTTTATTCATAGTTCATTGAAATTTTCTGTTGTTTCTCTGTGGTTCCTTTTGGCCCTTAAAACATCTGATATGTAAACATTCTGATGAGATCTGCGCAGTCAGATGATTACCCTACTGAGTGAAATACTCCATTTTCTCTCAGTGTTTTCAAGACTAATGCTGTTTTTCAGCATTTTGTTATGATGTACATATAGGTGGGATCCTTGAGTGACTGGGGTATATAAATTTACATAATCAAAACTTGAGATATATTTTAGCTTTTGAAAATTATGCCATTGTTTATTTGGTAGACCCCTCAACCACTTTATTCTGGTGCTGTAAATAATTGTAAAATAACTGTAACTTTTGATGAATCCCTGGGATTTTATTCATTTTAATCATATTGAAGCACTTTTTTGATAACTTCAATCTTTTTATTACCTATTTTTCTATCTTTTACTTTCATTCTCTCTGGGTTTTGTCTCCTGTGATACATGTAAGTTTATTTTTTTCTGAAAGTTGGGTATTATTATGCAAAAATGTATGGCATCCCCTTTCACAGGGATTTAGTTAGACTCATTGCTGGTGTTCAGTACAGGAAAACATGTGTTTGTGTATCCAGAACTGACCTGGCTCTCGCTGGAAGCATCTCTGAGTTCTGTGTTTGTGTCCATCTCGGGTTCTGACATAGCTGGGGATTCTGGTCTGTTTTTAACTCTGGGACATTTGGGTATCACGTACCACATCTGGTTCAGATCCACCTCTACCTCTGTGGGCTCCAATCCACCTCTGGTTCTGGGAGACTTGGCATATCTGGTCTGTCTCTGGTTTGAGTACATGTCTATAGATTCTGATACATTTCTAGTTCAAGGCAGTCTCTGGGAGATCTGATTTGTTTCTGGTTTGGGTCAGTCTCTGAGAGTTTGAAACCATTTTCCATTTAGGTCCATCAGTGGGTTCTGGTCACTCTCTGGACATTCTGGTCCACCAGTGGCTTTAGTCGATGTCTAGAACTTGAGCTGCTCTCTACTTCAGGTTCATCTCCATGGGTTCTAGTCTCCCTTCTGAGGTCTATGCAGATCAGTTGCAGTGTTTCTCCTGGTTCTTTTCTACTGGTACATTCTGAGCTCCAGCTCAGGAAAAACGTTGACAACTCTATTTACTGTCTCATTCTCTGCAACCACATTTTGCTCAGTGTTGGTGATGCTGAATTAAAGCCGACGATTCAATGCCAAAAGAGGTTTGGGAAGCCTTCCCATTTTCTGTACTTCCCCTGTCATCAAGAGAGGGCGTTCCCGTGGGCCTGCTCTGTTTCTCTGTGTAGGTAGGCAGGAATTGGGAAATACATTGAGAGCAAAAGGTGTATCAAGTGCTGTCCCACACCACAGCGGGCTTCTTTTCTCTGGGGGCCGGGGACTGACAGGTCCTGACAAGTTTGCATCTTTTAAATGCTTCCAAAAGCAGATGGGTTTTTTTTTCCTTGCTTGTATTTTATAGAGCTTTTCCTTCTTAGCCAGAAGTAGAATACTAGGATTGAATCACCCACTTGTATAAACAGTTCACATCACTTCTGGATTTGTGGCTTTTCCTTATGAAGAATTAGAAACAGTCCGAGGGGTCATAAACCTGTAGGCTTCCTTTCAAATGTGAGGCAGACTGGGTGGCTTCATCCACTTGACTCTTTTTGCCCTTAATAATGGCATTTGAATAGGAGATGCACAAACACACTGCAGCAGCGTGATGGTCTCACGCTTTTGCTGTTTGCTGGCTCCCAGTGTCTCCCTGCACCTGGACATCCATCTCTGTGTCTTCCCCTCGATGGGGGTGTCAGTGGCACTTAGCACAAAGTGAACGACTCTGCACACAAACAGTGTGAGTTCCGCCAACCCCAACGACGCAAGTCTCGCTGGAGCCTCAGCAGTAGAAAGAGAAGTAAATATTCCTTCTCTCTCGTGTGCGAGAATATTGGCGCAAGATTAGCACACTGACATACCACACAGTAAGTATTCCAACAAATTAGACACCAGCACACTCGCTCCACGCAGGGAGGTCTTCAAATTGTCTGTGCCTTCTCATGGAAGGCCCTGGAGGGAAAGGATAAAGGCACCGAGAATGTTCTCTGCCAGAAATCACAGGGAGAAATGTTTTGTGAAGGGGGTAAGTAACGCCTGCTCATTTAGCAGGTAGGGATATCAACAGGAAACAGCAGGAGATCTGATATGGCCAACACACAATGCACTTAAAGAGAAGTGAGAGTGGCTATGAAGGGAAAGCATGTGGAGTCGCAGGGAGAGGCCTACTGCGCGTACCCGTGTGCAGATAAGCAGATGCACAATTACGTGCATGGGTGTGTGTGCACAGGTGCGCTCAGGCCCTTTTGCTTTTGGTTGTTGGAAAGTGATTTCTGGGGATAATCAGAAGTCCCTGCATTAGTAACAATGGAAACTCACTCCTATTCAATATTACATTAGGCCATTTCCAACCAATTAAATAATTACCATATTAGGTACAAAGGTTAGAGCAGGATAGAAAAAATGGTAAGATGTTCCAGACATTTATGGTCATCCAAGATTTAGGTGAATCAACTGGAAAAGTAGAGTTTCCCAAGATGATCTGATATAGGATTAAAATAAGAAAATATTTTGCATCAATAGATACCAGTTTAAAAACTCCTGTAGTAAAATATGGAAAGATACGATGAAAATCTGCAAAGTTACTACAGAGATAGGTGAACACTTTGCTAGACTTGAATTGCATAAACTGCATCTCCAGATGGCAAAGGCAAGCGAGGCATGTGGCAAAGCCTTTAATCCTAGCCACCGGGGGAGCAGAGATTGTGGGTCTGGTTGGAGGCCATCCTGGCCAAAACAGCTGAAATGCCATCCATGCCAGCGGCTGAGAATGGGGGTTCACAGCCGTCACCTCAGTGAGGCAAGGAAGCTCAAGGAGGAGAATCACAGTCCCGACAGCTAAGTGCCTATACCCATATACGATGACGCTATCCAAACCATCGCCAAGAAATGGAAACAAGGTTTTCCTGTTTTTCTGCTTTCTTGCTGTTTATTATTTCCGTACATATATACCTCAATATCTTCTATGTAGTCTACCTGTTCTAAGGAGGGTAGGGGAGCACAGAAATGCAGGGACAGAGGGTGAACTAAAGCAGATGTGGCACTCACTAGACACTATGTCAAAAATACTCTGTACCACTTGTGAGGGAAGGGGGTTGGGAAGGGAAAACTGAGAGAAAATAAGGGAAGAGGTGGCACTGTTATAAAGGAAATGCACTCATTACCTGACTTGCTCAACCGTAACCCCTCTGCAATCACCTTTGCAATAACAAAAGTATGTGCAAAAAGAGGCTGGAGACGTGGCTCATGAGATAGAGCACATGCCAAGCAGCCACAACTCCTTAAATCCAAACCCAAGTACTACAAACAACCAATAAAGAAAGAAAAGGGTAGTAAAATCTGCAGGTCTCTGGAGATGCCCCATAAATACAGCGCCATCACAGGAAAAACTCAGCAGCTCATAGAACTTGACAAAACAATCCTAAAATGCATATAACACAATTTATACACAGAAAGGTCTAAAAGGAAATAGTAAAAGGATGCTTTTCCCTTAAGATGTTGAAGCAAATTTACTTCTTAAGTCACTATAGCTTTGTGGGATTGAATTACATGAATAAAGGAATGAGGGAATTAAGAGACTAATATTTATGCATATAGTAGTATACAGTTATGAGATATATTCTATATAAACATACATACTGACACATACGTACATGTAATACAGATAGATGGATGGATGGATAGGTAGGTAGGTAGATAGATAGATAGATAGATAGATAGATAGATAGATTCACTCTCAAAGGAAGGAGTAGGAAGCCTGAAAAGGAGCCTTCAGAACCATAAAACTTTCCAAAGCTTGACACAGTCTTCACCAAATGAGATACTGTTACATGTATAAAAAAAGCTAAGTTAGAGGACTAAAGAAAAGCTAAGTTAAAGGACTAAAGAAGATATTTTATATTGGTAAACACTAATAAAAACTATGATTTCTTTCAAATAACCAGATAAAATTCAAACAGAAAAATACAAAAATAAAAGAAAATAAATACTTGGTAGTATCCAAACTTCACTAACAGTACAGGGCATGCAACCCACACCAGAGTTAGTATATCTACAATGTTGCACTAACCTTTTGCCAGTCCTGGGCTTGAGCTCAGGGCCTGAGCACTGTCCTTGGACTTTCTCAAGGCTAGAGCTCTACACTTGAGCCTCAGCACCACTTCTGGCTTTTTTCTATGTATGTGGTACTGAGAAATCGAACCCAGGTCTTCGTGTATACTAGGCAAGCACTCTACCACTAGGCCAAACTCCTGGCCAAGTTGCACTAACCTTTAAAGTGTAAATGCAAATAATATGGGGTTTGTTTGTTTCATGTTTGTTTGGTTGGTTTTTTTAATTTGTTTTTTGAGGTTTGGGTTTTTTGTCCTGGTCCTGGGGCTTGAACTCAGGGACTGGACACTGTCCCCGAGCCTCTTTCTGCTCAGGGCTAGTGCTCTAGCACTTGAGCCAGCATCACTTCTGGATTTTTCTGAGTAGTTTATTGCAGATAAGAGTCTGCTGGACTTCCCTGCCTGGGCTGGCTTCACGCTGTAGTCATATCATCCTCCTGAGTGGCTAAGATTACAGGCATAAAAAGAACAACATAGTTATATAGTTATCTCAAATCCTCTGTCCCATCCCAGAACGTCCTGGGGACATTAGTGCAGATTAGATATCTTAGAATTTACTTGGATTAGCTAAATGCAAGTTGGAACTGCCCAACCAAAAGTGAAGGTAATTCTTTTTGGCCTTAAATAGGATGCAGTTTCCATAGAAACTATTTTTTAAGAAACCTTTACAAGATCGCCTGTGTCAATAAGCACACCTCGGAAGTGCGTCCGTCCTGCCACTCAGCGTGAGCTTCTCCATGGCACATTTTTATGTCTCCCCGACGAAGCTAGAATTAAACATCTGTCTCATGGCCGTGTCACGATAGACCATGTGTTGGGTCTCAATTACTTTTTTTAAATGAATTTTCTGGGGAAGGAAAACAAAAATTCCACACAAAGGCTTTTTTGAGGTGTTTACTTGATTTCTCTGAATAGTTGAGAAGGAAGTGGAAAGAGCCTGCAGCCTGGAGAAAAGCAGGTGGACTGAGCAGAAGCCTGTCCGGTGGAGGTATTTTTAATGAATTTGACTCTCCTGGCATTCCAATATAAAAAGCCGTTGTTAGCAAGTGGCTGCATGGCAGAGGAC
This sequence comes from Megascapheus bottae, assembly GCF_031878675.1. Classification (NCBI taxonomy): domain Eukaryota; kingdom Metazoa; phylum Chordata; class Mammalia; order Rodentia; family Geomyidae; genus Megascapheus; species Megascapheus bottae. The sequence continues at coordinate 2,651,760 of NC_143516.1, read as the reverse complement.
AGAGAGGCTCTGTTGCTATGCTGGCCTACCATCCTGGCACAGGGCTTCATTAAGGATCAAACAAATGTGGAAGCAGAAAGCCAAGGAGTGTCAGCACAGCACTGTAGGTTCCAGTGACCTGTGACAGCCACGCAAACCCCAGCAAGCCCCATGATGGGACATCAGGACGAACCTAGGCACGCATGGCACCCTGATGGCTGACCTGCACGGGCAGGGACATGGCAAAAGGAATGCCAGGGGGCCGGGCACCTCGAGATATAATTGGCAAAGTAGAGGATTGTAGTACCACACATAAAGGTGTGTCTGGAGACCGAGGTACTGCCTCTGTGCCATTTTCTAGTCCTGGTAATTGCACAGGTGACTTCCCTTAGCCATCAGACAGCAGCGACCGCACTGTCAAATGGGCACAAAACACACGCGCTCAAGTCTTCAAGTCGGAAGTCAAGTTCAGGATGGATCGAGGGCCATCACTGGACATGCAGTGTCCACCGCCAGTCCTCTCCCAGGTGTAGGGGGTGCAGATGCAGTCCTGTCACATGCATGTGCACGTGTGTGTGCCTGCATGACATGTAAAGGCACAAAAATCCATCCAGAAAGGAGGGAACAGCCAACGAAGGTAGAAGAACAGAGCTACATTTCATTGCAGCTCATGTGTGTGTACACACACACGCACACACACACACACACACACACACACACACACACACACCTCCAGCACTTAGTGCTCTAATGTCACTTCCAGAGAAATTAAAAGAAATCGGAAGTTACATCTTCTAGTGAATTAGCATGATTCAAGACATCCAAGTCAAATATTTCAAATTTCTGGAAAACATTCAAAAATCTCCAATGGGCCTCCCAGGAATCCACAAGGGAATGTCACTGCAGTACATCAGAGCCACGCGACGTGAGGCCCTGGGCTTGACCAGCTTGACCACGGTGCTGGCGCTGGCTGCTCCTGGAAGCCCCTGCTTCCACCTGGGAGAAGGGCACTTCCTGGTACTCATTTACTACCACGTTGCATTATTTCACAACCATGTCTGTCCTTCCTTTATTGTTTACCAATTTGGTGAAAAACAGCCTATTAACGTCCTGGCTTCACGTTGAAGAGCGAAGGTGCAACAACGCTTAGTAATTGTTCATCTATCATGGAAACATTCCTGAATTCAAAACCCCGCACCACTAAAAACAGGAAGAAGGAAGAAAGAGAGGGAAGGAAGGCAAGTGAGCGGGAGAAGGAAAAGGGAAAGAAGAATCGCACTCAAAACTGTGTCAGATAAGTTGACAAGTGCAGCTAAGCCGTTCTCTGTCTTCCTTATTGTGCTTGTTTTGTTACTGGTACTGTGTTGCTGTCTATTTTGTTTTAGCAGTTTATTTCTGTCTGCTGAAATTCCTATGCGGGCGAGCTACCTCTTTCCTAGATCTGTTAACATTATCAATCACACTGTTTTAATATTTATATTTAGAGGAGTGGAACCTACTTTCTTGTCACCATCCATTACCCTGCATCAATGCTTTCTGGTCTTTCTCAGCATCCTTCCCCTTTCCCTGAAGGGAAAACAGAATAGCTGTGTGTATCTTAAGCAAGAACAAATTTCCTTCCTCTCCCCAGAGTGGAATCCTGGAATTGTGCGTGCGTAACATCATGAGCTCTGTCGTATGACACGACGCCCCTTCCCCTTGGCCTAACCACAGCGGTCTGGACTTGGTAGGATCTGCGGTCCTATCTGTCCCCTGCCGTCAAGACTTCTTACTCCTGATGAAAGAACGGGGTGCAAGCACAAAGCCAGGGATGTGTGCCATGCCCGCAAGTGACAGGCTCTTTCCCGCAGGCCACCCTGGTCTCCCCTCTGCCCCACACATGGATCCACGGAAGACAGCCACTGATCAGGACAAATCTCCCGAGTGTGGGACCCCAGCGGGGCATGCCCTGACACCCTGCCTTTAGTGACTTCCTCACCTCCGGCGTGGCAGCCATTGCATCCTGGCAGACGCGGAGGTCACCGCCAGGGCCATCTGCGCACCCAGCCACCAAGGGCAGGCTTGAACTTCTGTGGCCCCAGCTGTTTTCTGGGTGAAGGAGCACCATGATTGCATACGATAGACACACTCTTCTCGCTAGTGGTTTGAAGGCAGTGCTTTTTGTAGATTGCTGCATCTCAGGCCTCGCCTCGGTATTTACCAGCTGCCTTCTGAGTGGCCGTCATCTCAGCAGGCGAAGTCAGTACTGGAAAGCAAGGATAAAGCTAATGGGAGAAAACCCCTGCTGGGAATCCCTCATGTTGTTTCCCATGAAAACTGCACAGAAGCTGCTCACAGGCCTGGTTAGGGAGGAACCTTGTCGTTTATCCGTAGAGATGTCCCAGGCCTGTGATGTGTACCCCAGCACAGCCAATCAGTGCCTTATTCTGAGTCACAGGGTCCTGGTGGCCTTTGTAAAGCAGGAAGAGAGCATTTGCTGTGTAGGCCAATGAGGGCGGATCCAAGAGTGGCCTTTCTCACATGTGTGTCCCCATAAAGAACAACCTTTCCTTTAGTTTGAAAAGGGAAATTTCTCTGAGGGATGGGAGAAGGGAAAAAGTTTTCAACCTGTTTTTCATACCCGGCTCTGTTTTTCTGATATTTCTTCCCTAGTTCACTCTTAGACTCCACAACTGAGAGTAAATTATAATGCCTATTTTTATAGAAGCAGCTTATTGAGTCAACATCGTGTCTCCAGATCCACCTGTCCCCAGTCAAGGCCATAATGTCACTCTTCCTTATGGCTGAGTGTAACTATGGCGTCCAGACAGCATACTGAAGGGCGGGGCTTTTCCCCGCCAGAAGCCTCAGAAGCTGGTCATTGTGAAGACGCTGCAGGCTGCACCGCTCAGCACACTCGCCTGCTATCTTTCGATGACAAATGCATGGGTTTCCAGTCAGAGTCCTTGAGCACTGAAGTCTACAGCAACTTCTGCGTTCATTTCACACATCAGGATGCCCGATGTCAAAGCATTAGCTAAGCTGGGGGCTCAGAGGTCTTTGGTAGCTTTTGTCATTGGCTCTCCTATGAAGGCTTTGGTTAATAAAGACTGTTCCATCTCACACTGTGTTAACAGCTAGATGACAGAGAGGCAGAGTTTCTAGGTACAAGGTTGCTGCAGGACAAAGTCGCCAACAACCAAACCCTGAAACTCAGTGAGTTCTCTGGCAATGAAGAAATCTTCTCCCTGGAGGAATTCTGCTAGGCTCAGCAGGTGCAGCAGATGAAGCCCTGCAGCCCCCAGATCAGGGTCTGTTAAAGGAGGCATCTGACTCTCAAGCACAGAAATGAAAAGAGTCACTGGATCACCGTAAACTCAAAAGATGTAACTGAGTACACAGTTCTGCTTCTCAAATCTTCAATATATATATGTCTATATATATATATATATTAGTTAGCTTTAAGTAGTTGTATATAGGAGTTGCCATTCACGAAGCAGGTTATTAACACAAGGGGTCTTGGTCGATGCCACCCCGTCATCATCCTCAAATCTTAACGTGCATGGCATCATGGGCTCTTGTCGTGAAGCAATCTGATGCCTCAGGTCTGGAGCGCATACCACGCACACACTGTGACCTGAACACCAAGACTGCACCACATTAGGAAATCACCTCACAACACAACCTGCTGAGCTCTCAAGGGTCGATCGCTCTTGTAAAGAAAAGTCTCGAAAATCACCCTTACATCAACAGCAGAGCTAACACCAGGGCCCATATTTTCCAAAGGACCCAGTCACATCTGTGAATGCAGGGCAGTGGTGGCCCCGACTGTGCCTGAGGATTTATTCCACCTTCAAGGGAACGCCAAGAAGATCATGCATTCAGCAAAGAGTCCCAAGACAATCCTCCAGACATGAAAATCAGTTCTCCACGCATTCACCAGAGCTGCTGTGTGCTTACTGTCACATTCCAAGGAGATGTAGCCCCACACTGGAGCAGGACACAGAAACGGATGTGTGTGCAGTGAGTGACAGAGCGCAGGACACAGAAACGGATGTGTGTGCAGTGAGTGACAGAGCGCAGGACACAGAAATGGATGTGTGCAGTGTAAACACAGAGCACAGGGCACGGAAATGGATGTGTGCGGTGAGTAACAGAGCACAGGGCACGGAAATGGATGTGTGCGGTGAGTAACAGCGCAGGGCACAGAAATGAATGAGTGTGCAGTAATAGAGCACAGGACACACAGAAATGGATGTGTGTGTATAGTAACAGCACAGGGCACAGAAATGGACATGTGTGTGTAGTGAGTAACAGAGTACAGGACCACTTGTGAAAAGATGGGATGCCAAGTTCTCTCTGTAACGACGCTACACTTGATGTGAAGTGAATTAGACCAACAGCATGCCATGCCCTTGAGAAGATTTTAACCTAAGGTCATCCTTTGAAGTCCAAAGAAATAGGTTAAGTTTTTGTCACAGACAGCATCCATGATGCTGCTTAAGGGAATGACAAGTTGGCAAAGCAGGCGGGCACCGGCCCAGGAACTGAGGAAGCATGCCTGTACCCTCCTCACTCTCCCTCGGAAAATCACAGTTCCCTTCCAGCTTCCGGACCCTGTCCAGAGAAACTGGATGCCTTCACACGAAGAGTCTGCGTCTACGGAGGAGAACGCTGGTCGTTCAGGACACCATGGGAACCCGGTGTTCCACTGTGCTGAAGATGACTGAGCTGTGTGCTCACGACTTCAGTGGGAATCCACCCCAATCCACACCTGCGTCTCTGCTCCCAGCTGCCAAGGTCAAGACTGGCAGTCACCACCAGTCCCCTGACCACAACGCCCCGCTTGACATCCAGGCAGGTCAAGTAAGTGAGCTGAGGCAGGAAGGATGCTGAGAGAGTCAGTATTTAAACCACCAGATCACATTATGGAAGACAGAGTTATTTCCAACTCCAGTTAGCTTAACAATGCAGTGCAGGAGAGAGACCTTTGGTTAGCGGAATCCATGACTTTTCCCTTTATATAGTTCTTTATACAGTAACTCTAACTGAGGGGAACCTGAGAGACTTGTGTTTCTTCATGGACCAGTCTTTATACTGCTGGAAATCAGCAGCTACAAAAAGTGGAAAGGTATTCATTAGACATGGAAAGGAAAATGTCTTCAGGAAAATGAATGCAGTGGTCTGCCTCTGGGTAAAGAAGTTTCTCATATCTCTCCATGCCCGGCCAGTGCAGGCATTGTTACCCAATGACGCTGTGAGGGCTCTCCCCTGACTCACAAAAAGCACTCCTGGTTTAAATGCACACATGTTAATTTGAGATGTCTGTATATGTTTATTTACATATTAAAAGCCTTTAGGCTTATAATAAATATACTTATATATTACCTTATAGTCAAGTGTCTAATATCCTCTCTATGTCAAATAAACATGACATGGAGACCTATTTGTAAGAAAAATGACACCCCCCCTCCTCTGGACTCACAGTGACTGTGACCCCTTGTGACTGAGTTGGGATGGAGATGAAGCTGGGCTGAGGGCCTGCGCCTGACTCCTCCACCAGCCCCAAGACTGGGAACAGAGGCGGTTTTGTTGTTGATGTTGCTGCTTTTAGTGGACGACGGTATGAAGTTCTCTCCCTCCCCGCACCTCTCCCTGTTCTCCCTGCTTTTGATCCTGGTACCCTGTGGTACCCTGATTTGGGGAAGGGCAATAACAAAATGGTGAAGCTAAGGACAGAGGGTAACCTAATGCAGCATCCATACTCTTAAGAGGCTAGACTAGAAATTAACTTTACGACTTGAAGGGGGGAGGGAAAGTAGGAGAAAAAACAAGGTCATCTGCATATCAAATGACTCGTGTTGCAACCCAAAGCACATGCTGCTGTTATCCTTGGCACAACACATGGCGAAGCCTGGACTACGTTTCTCAGCCTGACAAGACTTTGCAATGGAAAATAATATGACGCAAACGATGCAAGGTGCACTGGTGGGTAGAGTAGAAGCACAAAGCCACGGCTTAATTCATTCCTAGTTCCATCGTGACCCATGCTCCTCAAGTCAGGGTCCCAGCTCTCCAATTCAGGATAACCAATGAAGTTTTCCCTCCTACCCAGAGGAGAGAGAGATTTGTCCCAAGAGAGCTCAGCAGCCACAACTCTACCCAGTCAAAACGATGAGTGTTCGGGATGTCAGATCTCATCGGGCATTCACCAGTGTAATTCAGTGGCCTGCACTTGAAGGCAGAGTGGAGGTTCCGTGACAGTACCCACCCACCCAGGACAGGGGTCAAGAATCTCTACCAGGAGACGGTGCTGCTGTCCTACCAAATTATCTCTGCAGAGCCTTGCAAGCAAATGTTTCCAGTTCAGCATGACTCTCATTTTTTTCCATAAAAATGACAAAAAGAGGACTGTTTTTACTTCATTTTGGAAAAGACTGTTACAGCATAGAGAGCACTGACGTCCATCTGACAAGTGAGAAGAGAACCACTGGCCAAAGCTCAGAGGCTCTGGAGAAATAGGGACGCTATGGGACTCTCACCTCAGCTCCCAGGATGAACGGAAAATTGTTTGTCTTACGTGTCTCCATCCTAATATTTAGGCTATTTTGGATATTCTCACCTCACATAGGAGGTTTCCAGAGATGTAGAAAGATAGCATAACCCTGGGGAAGCGTTCTAATTTTATACCTCAGGAGGGTGTGTCTAACAGTTAACTCCTACATATCTCCCGGCACTGAACCTTTGTCCTGGGAGCTGCTTGCTCTTAAAGGAACACTTCTTTTCATTAACAATACTTGCAGTGATTGTTTCAATACTCCTTGCTTTTGCTTTCTGTAGCCCTTGAAAATATAATCTGGCTCCTAATTCCATAAGTAAATATAAGAAAATAAAGATCATTGAAAAGGACAGCTGGAGGAAACAAGATTGCCTGGGAGACTAGCAAGCATACTTTCTCTTCACGGAGTGGCAGATATATCATGGCTCACCTACACATGTCATGGTTTAGCTCCTTTTAAAAGAACTATCTTAAAAAGATATTATCCGCTGTAAGAAATAGTACATAAAATAGACCAATGTAGCTAATTAACAGGTGAGATAACTTTGACATCAATCTCCTGACACAAGCTTACTTTGCAATGTTTTAATGAGCAATGGAGATACATGAAAACGATCTTCGTACAAAACATTCAGAGGACAACACGCAGCCATATTAACTGTGCCCGCCACACACACCTAACCCAGCAGAAGAAACTCAGTCCGCTGTTGAATGGATGCATCCATTGACTAGTAATTATTCGTATTCGCTGTGAAATAGGAAACAGCCCATACCTCGGGAGAAATCGCCTGGTGGTTTGATCCAGAGTGGGGTGAGCCGTCACGTGAAGCTGTTGGCTGCAGGCTGGGCTCCTGGGTCAGGCCCCAGAAGGCTGCCCCTTCCCCAAGGCCCTGCCTTTGTTGCCTTGCTCCATTCAGCTTTCGTCTTCTTTTGGGTTTTCTACTGGTCATTGTTTCTCATTACAAAACTGATAAATTTGTACTACATAAGGTAAAACACGAGGCAGCGTGCTAGGAAGAACATAAGGACACCCATAAATTCACCATCCAGGTCTTTCTACACCCCACTGCTAAGATCCTCAACCAGTAACTTACAGCAATTGCCAAACTGTTCTCTGTTTTCTACATTTCACTTTTACCAGAGATCATGAAATACACCTTTTCAACGGCAACTACAGAGGCTATGAATATTTTTCTACAACAGAATTTTAAGGGGCTGTATGAGTAGGTGAGCAGTATAAGAAAAAAAACCTTCTAATGGGTTTGTCAAGAAACAACCGCTTTAGAGGCCAAGGAGATGCTGGGATAACAACCGTCTAACATCTTTCGAAGAAGTCTTCCCAGCACGGAGCAGTAATCGAGGATGAAAAAAGAACATCACTGAGCCCAACCGAGCCCCCACTCACTAGACAAGCACTGGCCAGAGGCTTCGGACGGAGCGAAATCAGGATATTTTGTGGGGCCCTTGTGCTACGTGGTTCCTTAGCATGTTCATTATTCTCTGGTGATGGCTGGGGGTGTGAGCGTGGTGTTCGCAGAAAAGCTGAAGAGGGGGCTGGGAGTGTGGCCATGAAGCCCTGGTTCCACATACACAGAAAAAGCCAGAAGTGGTGCCGTGGCTCAAGTGGGTAGAACGCTAGCCTTGAGAAAGTCCAAGGACAGTGTTCAGGCCCTGAGTTCAAGTCCCAGGACTGAGGGAGAAAAAAAAGAAAGCTGAAGAAGGGAACTGTTGAAAGAAAGATAGACAGAGAGAGAGAAGAGAGAGAGAGAGAGAGAGAGAGAGAGAGAGAGAGAGAGAGAGAGAGAGAGAGAGAGAGAGAGAGGCAGACAGAGAGGGAGAGAGACAGCAGGAGAACCTGTGGCCAGTCTTTCATGTTGTCTAGACTTTAGTATCTAAATAATCACTCTTGATGTCTCTGGACTAAAACTTGAAAGTGAGTGACAGTCCCTCCATTCAGGGCTCCCCCAGGCATTCCTCTAGACACCTGCTGACCCCGGCCCTCTCCCCAAACAGGAGCCCGCTCTGTGTCCTGCCCATGCTCTCTTCCTCTTCTCACTGGGGCAGTACATGCAGCCAGCCCCATGGAGGCAGAACCCACTGCGTCTGCTGGGGTGAAAGCTGAAGTCCAGCCACGGACTCAGGATGAGGAAACAGCTGCCTCGTGTCCCCCAAAGTGACTTTTCTCTTCGAGCTTTGATCATTAACTTAATCTACTGGAAAATTAATGTGTGTTCTATATATCAAGAACAGAAAAGTGACCTTTAGTAATTATTCACAACTGTACCTATATGAAGCTGAAATTAACACTGCTGGCTAAGTGTGGCAGGGCCTAGAAAATAAATGCCATTGTTGCTTCTATAAAAGGATACACCGCACCATTCACTGGGCAAGAACAGGGAAGCTGCTCGATTCATTTGCCAAAAAAACACAAGTGAATTTGAAAATGGCCCCCAAACTGGAGTAAGTAATTATTTTGCATGTTGTCAATGTTTGCCTGTGAGCCTCAAGGTGGGCAAAATGTGCAGGGTCCAGAGTGCTTCCTGACCTCCTGTGCAGCCAGGTCTGAAAGACCCAGAGAGAAAAACACAGCCCTTCTGGTAACCCGTGTGCCTGGTATTCCACGCACAGCAGCACACATGGATGCACAGCACCCCTGAGGACCGGCTGGGGGTCTGCACACCTGGAACCTTGTACACCGTTGCACACCTGGAGACCACAGTACACCCAGAATCCCCCCACCACAACACACCTAGAGTTTGTGCAAGACAGCAAACACAAGGCCCGCTCGCCACAGCAGACCTCAAATGTGTCCTGGTCTGTGAATCAAGGTTCCCCACGCCCACGGCCCCACTGGAGCAGCTGGTGTGCCGACTCCGGTGACAGAGAACGGAGATGTGAGGCAAAACGAGCAGTCCCTCAAGGTGAGTCGGGTAGATGCTGGGCAGAGGAAGGGAAGGGGTGGGGAGGGAGCATGTGCAATGTCTCTTCTAGTCACTCGGGAAAGCAGAAAGAGTCTCACATCCTAACAAAGGAACTATGCCAGGTGAATTCTTTCCACGTCCTCCTTGGCAGGCCACGTGTGACACCGAATGAGCAGGTGACTTGGGAGATTGTCCGGAACACTCCCATTTCATATCTGAACGTAACTCACTTTAACCGCCTTGTCTGTTGTTTTCATCTGCCCACCCCAAGCTTCCTTTCCTTTTTCTGTACATTCTTCTTCTCCACAGACCTCACAGCACCTCTGCCCTCACCCACTCACCTCCCTTCTCCACCTCCTTCCTGTCCATGTCTGCCACAGCAAGAACCCCGCCCATGCAGAGGGACACTGGCAGAATGGAACAGAGGTATTTCTACAATCTGTGTGCAAGGGCACTTGTTAATCCCGTGTAAACTGGCATTGCCAGCAAGTGTGCAATGGAAAGGGCAGTCAGCAGCATCGAATCCAGACGTCCAGTGCTGCAGGGCTCAGACATTTCTCTGTGACCTCGGTCGCCTGCAGAGCACGGCTCCCTCTCACCATCATCTCACAGACTCTCCTCTTCACCCTGCCCAAGCTCCTGTCTACTCCACAACTCAACCCCTCCCTCTCTGTGTGGTTCCATTGACTAATTCTCCTGCGAGATGTGATTGCTTCTGTCAAAGGCCCCAGAAAGACTCTTGTGTACCTCCAGCCCAGCTATACCTGCAGGAGTCTACCTCCTCTGCATGCTCGTGATCACAGAGCCAAGAAGGGAAGAGAAAGAACCATTAGATTTCACTCAATGTTCAAGTTTCTGAGTGTGTGTGTGTGTGTGTGTGAGAGACAGAGAGAGAGAAAGAGAGAGAGAGAGAGAGAGAGAGAGAGAGAGAGAGAGAGAGACAGAGAGAGAGACAGAGAGAGAGAGACAGAGAGAGAGAGACAGAGAGAGAGAGACAGAGAGAGAGAGAGAGAGGGGAGAGGGAGAGGGAGAGGGAGAGAGACAGAGAGAGAGAGAGAGAGAGAGAGAGAGAGAGAGAGAGAGAGAGAGAGAGAGAGAGAGATTAAATGTCTGATACGATTACTGCCATTCTTTTCCTTTTATGCTTTCTGCGTTTGCCATCTGAATTGATACCCTATGTTTGGCTTAAACCCTTTGTTAAGCACTTCTGATGATTTTGGCAGGTTTTCTGATGAAGTACCAGCTGAACAAGCGCCTGACTAAAGACTGCCAGCTTATATCCATGGAGAAATTAAATGCACCCAGGAAATTCACACCTTTCAAATGATAAAAGAAGGTATTTTTATTTCTTCTAAGAGGACTTTCGTGGACGTGTGCGTATTTACAAGTGAAGACACGGTGAGGTACGTAATTTAGCAGATCAAGAGGAGACATCTCTGGTATCCACGAGACTGCAGTCAGCCTCAGTCACCCCCGCCTTCTCCGCCCAGGGCACACAGCTCTGCATGCCCACCACATCGCCCTATCCAGGCTCTGCTCCCTCCTCAACACTCCACACACTTGTGGAACCACGGGCATTCGGCTGGTTAGAGGCATGTGGAGAGAATCCTTATTGTGCCCCTCTCTACCAACCACTCACCAACACCAGGCTCCTCTCTCTCAGATGAATATCCCATGAAACTTAGTTCCTGGAGAAGAGCTAGTGACGGTGGGAAGGGAGATGCTGTGTGTTTCTATCTGCTGACAGCAGGCCGCCATTCATGCTGCTCTGGGAAAAGTGTTACCACATGTCACGGCAACTCTTAGCCGGCACAGTCTGCTTGTGTGGATGCTGTAGGCAGAGGAGCTGCCCTGGGGTGGGCAGGCCTTCCCGTCCGTGTTCACGCTGTTATGCTTTTACTGTGACTAGGAAGCACAGAATGTATAGAGCTGCTGAGATTCCTTCCTCCCAACTGCACCCTCGCTCCCTTTCTCCACACTCCTTGCTGGCTTCAAGTGAATGAGGCCACTTCTACCCCAGGTTTTCATCAGAGAAAAGAGGTCCGATTGCAGAACAACCCCTCGGAAGAGGAGCTGTCTGTGAATTTCATTACCTTTGTGAATCTTCACATCCTATTTCATGCCCAAAAGTGGGGGAGACGCTGGCTCTGATGGTGGTTGTGCAGGGGCTCTCAGGGGACCCCCGTCCACTCCCACGGGGCTGGGGCGCTGGTCGGCCTGAGATGAGTCAGGCTGCTATGCTTCCTACCCTGCTGAACATGGCGTCAGCCATCCGTGGAGACGAGAAATGGCCATCTCCATTCCAGCTATCGACTCTTCACCTCCAAGCCAGGCTCACGTCAAAACAGCCCTGGCAGACAATTACCTCTCCCCGCAAGTACACCGGTTACGACTGCAGCTTCCGGGAGCCTGACTCTCCAGTTCACAGTCAGGCTGTGACCCTGAGTGTCCTGAGAGCCTGGGATGGTGTTCAGGGCCATGGAAGCTAGTGGCTCTGACAACAGCCAAGCCCACAATCCTCAAGGTTTCAGAAGGTGACACCTGGGGGAAGGGAAAGATCAGAGGAAGTAAAAAGGTCTTTCAGAGTAACTGCCCGAATGACATGCCAGCGTCTTCCGTGGGAGCCTCTTGCTCATTGCTCTTCCTTCTCTGTGTTGCTCTTTGCGGGAAGAGGGAGGCCAGGCACAGCAGAAGTGGTGAGTGGACGTGGAGCCTTTCCCAGCTGCTCCACTGCTGCACAGCCCGACAGGGCAGGCACGCAGGGAAGGTCAAGGTCACTCCCCAGCCCCCGGGTCAGAAGCCAGCCCACCAACTTTCCAAATGCACTTTATTTAATCCTTGGAACTGCTTAAGAGACAGACAACCTCATATTTTGCAGCAGATTTAAAAATAGCCAGAGGTAAATCACACACATTACCCAAAACTCCCAGCACCCAAAGAGAGTGGGGCTGCCCTGGAGAGGAGACAGAGCACTGCAGCCCTGCTCCGGGGGAATCACAGAGCTGGAACGCGTCCACACTGGATGCACGACAACGGAAAAGCACAAGTACCCATGGAGTGCATTATCACATTAACTTAACAATTAGGATATTTTCTACTATTCATAAACGCAGATCTGAAATGTATGGAAGCACAGTCTGTGTAGAAAAACCCAAAACTGAAACAATATTCCCCAGGGGCGAATGTTTTGCAAATTCTCAGTACGGATTGCAAATGATAGGATCTAACCCTACATGAAAAAATGCTTTTATAAGACAAAAATATTTAATTACTCTGAAAAAGTAAACAATTCTAAATAAGAATTCTCCTCTTGAAATATCTGAAAAAAATTATGAAAAACTAGCAAAGCTGTAAGAAAATAATTAATCCTTTATTATACAAGAGAGATTATCATGTCTAAAGTAAATAAAGGTGAAAAATACGACTAAAATAATAAGCAAGTGTATATTAAGAAAATGGAAGGCGCTACATACATCCTTAATGGCAAGAACCATTGGTGGTAAAATTTATCAGTTAACATCAAATCATGCACTTTAACATGTATCACCTTATGATTTGCAGTATGGCTCATGTGAAAAGGACAGCAAAGCTAATTAACCTTGCATACAAATTATCTTGCATGCTTATGATTTGTGATGAGAACAGTTGAAAATTCTGCTCTCTCGGCACTGCTGCCAAACACAGCATAGTGTCATTAATGGCATGCAGCCATATATCAACTTTGCATTCTCTCCCCACCCGCTCGCCCCCAGCCAGCTTCACTCCTAGGCCTCAGTAGCCACCACTTCCATCTTCCAACTCCAGCTATCATCTATCCCCACATAACCAATAACACGCCTTAGTTTCCCCCTAGATCTGGTTTCTTTTAGCTTCCATAATATCCTCAAGAGTCATCAATGGTTAATAGAATGTTTAAGGCAATAACCTTCCATCATCCATCTACACACTCTCCAGTAATTCCATTTATCCTGGGCATTTATCCAAAAACACGAAGAAGGCCACACTAAAGCAACCAGCATAACCATGTTCATGGCAACACTGTTTACCACAGCCAAGATCTGGAATCAACTTGATGCCCCTCGGTGGACGAGTGGATCAAAACAATGTGGTATAAGGGCTGGGAGTGTGGTCTTGTGGTATAGCATTTGCCCAGCATACACAAAGACCTGGGTTCAATTCCTTGGTACCACACACATAAAAAAGCTTGAAGTGGTGCATGGTTCAAGTGGTAGGGCTCTAGCCTTGAAAAAGCCCAAGGACAGTGCCCAGGCCCTGAGTTCAAGCCCCAGGACTAGAAAAAAAATATTTAATGTGGTATATATACATATACAATGGAAGTCTACTCATCCATCAAAAAATGATATTGTACTATTTGTAAGGAAATAGAAAGACCTGAAACAATTTATATTAAGTGAAGTAAGCCAGACCCAAAGAAACAGGCTGCATGATTTCCCTCACATATAGTAGCCAGAATGTGCCTGTAAATCTACAAGCAAACACACTAGATGGTTTTAAAAGAATATACTGGGACATGATAAATTATACAGGCCTCTACGCATTCACAAACAGTGAGACAAAAGGAGGAGACTCTGTTCTTAGGAGAGGAATGCAAGGGCACAATAGCTACATGCAAATGATCATACAAAATAATATCTATCCAAATGGAACGCCAGGAAATGAAAACCAAAGGGTTTTCAGTCCGCTGCTTTCGTTTCCTTTTCCTTCTATCTTGTCTGTTAGTTGATCTGTCTCTGGGAGGGCACAGAAATGGTAGAAAAAAAGGGTGAATAAATGCAGCAGATACTACATGGAAAATGATCTATACAATTTGTGTGTGGGAACGGGAAAGGGTGACATTGTCCAAAATAAATGTATTCGTAACCTGACTTATGTAACTGTAACCTCTTGTCTATGACCTTCATCATAACAGTAAAATGTGTTTACAATTGTCTCTGGAGTTTGGCTATTGGAAAGAAAGCCCCGGGGAACACTGGAGGCAGCCATCTCTTTGGCATACCCTGCTTTAGCTCCTTTATACACATGCTGGTGGTGGAGTTATTACAACCGACAGCGGCCTGTTTCTCAGGTTTAGAGGAACTTCCCACGATGACACTCTTACTTCATGTTCCCACCAACCCTTCTCCACAGTCTCTCCAATACTTGTGCTCTTTGCCCTCTCCACAGCGTTCATGCTAAAGACTGGGAGTCCAGATGCCACTGTGACTAATTTATATTTCTCTGAATTCAGGGGTATGCCCTTACACAACTGCTGAGATCAGAAGATCTGTTGCTAATAAGCAACAGACATTTCTTTCCTGAAGGTCTGAAGTCTACGGCATCCAAGATCAGGGTGACAGGGAGGGTGGCAGCTAGGGAGGGCCCGCCCCCACTGATGCTACGTGCAGGTGTCACCCATGGTAAGAGGGCAGGTGTGTAAAGTGGCTGCTCACTCCACATGATCTCTTTTGCCAGGACTTTGTCCCATCCACCAGCTCATCCGCTCCTTAGCACTACTGCACTGTAATTAAATTGCAAGACCTGAATCACCGGGAGCATAGGTCGGCCATTATGAGCAAAATTCCACAGACCTTTTGGCCATTTTTTAATATTTTCTTTTGTTTAGATCGTTCGCTGTCTTCCTCTGAAATTATTTACTTTGTTACTATTCAGCCACTGGCGTTCCTTGAATGTTTTGGATAGCATCTCTCTAGGAGAGGTATGGACTGAAAATGTCCTCCCATTGACTGTGTTCTAGTTTCCTTTTGTTCTATTCTTCCCTGGTTTATACAAAAGCCTTTCAGTTTTATTTAATCCTACTTGCCTGATCTGTTTGGAGTTGGGGCCCTATATATACCATGCCACTATCCCTTTCTGCTTACTTTTGTTTCTGAGGCAGAACTTTTGTTTGGGATGGGTTGTAGAAGGTGGTCTTTCTATGGTTCCCACATAGTTAGGAAAACAAGAGTGAACAACCACATTATTTTTTGTTTTGGGGGGTGGGTTTTTCTCTTTTTCTTTCTTTTTTTTTTGAGATTAGGGTCTCACACACCTTTCTTTCCAGGTTGACCTAAAATTACAGCCCTGCCTGTAATTTTCCTCCTGTGGTCTTTTAGAAAAAACTTTGACATTAAGTTAATGCTGTGACTTTAACATTAATTTAAAAGCATTTTCTTTTCTTAAATTCTTTTGGAAGAATGTGGGGAGAGATGGCATTTGTTTAAACACGTCATGGAATTTAGCAACAAAGCCGTTGCTTAGTGATCTGATCTGATCTTTTTTCATTTATCTGTTCAAATTTTCTAGCCAATAATCAGACTAAACAGATGCTGACTGTCTAGGAATTTATTTATTTCTTCTGAGTCACTGAAATGGTTTAAAACTGTTGGTGAACCTTTGTATTTCTGCAGTACCTGTGGTAATGATGCTTTTTTCATTTCAAATTTTACTATGTAAGTCACCTCTTTTTATAATGAATCTAACTAATATTTGGGTTTTGTCTTTTAATTTGCTATGTGGTAGCAGGAAGCTCTGACTTCAGAGTCTTACATTTGCTAGGCGAGCACCACTCAGCCACAACCTAACCATATCGGCTACTGTAAGCTCACAACTCAACTTTACATGCCAGCATTTTAAACTTTTCATATCACAATTTATGTTTATATATGTAATAGTTATATATGTAGTATGTTATGTATTATATACTTCTATATTTTAGCTAGTTCTGGTACGTGAACTCAGGGCCTAGGCACTGTCCTTGGGCTTTCTCAAGGCTAGCACTCTGAGTCACGGCACCACATCTGGCTTTTTCAGTGTACGTGATATCAAAGAATCAAACTCACGGCTTCATGCATGTTAGGCAAGTACTCTACCAGTAGGCCATACTCCCAGCCCTGTATTATATATTTTTAAAGAAACCATTGTTAGGCTGGGAGTTTGGCCTAGTGGTTAAAGTGCTTGCCTAGCATGCAGGAAGACCCGGGTTCGATTCCTTGGTACCACATATATAGAAAAAGCCGGAAGTGGTACTGAGGCTCAAGTGGTAGAGCTCTAGCCTTGAGAAAGTCCAAGGACAGTGCTCAGGCCCTGAGCTCAAGACCAGGACTGGCAAAAAAAAAAAAAAGAAACCATTGTTATATTTAAGTTTTATCATTTGTCATATCAAGGAGATATAATTTATACATTAGTATTCTATATTATTTTCAATTTGACTGCATGTTTATTTTCCCATGTGAGTTCTTTACACTCTGATATTGTGTGTGTGTTACTGATCAGTGTCCTTTCCTTATGACTTCAGAACTCTCTTTAGAATTTCTTGTAAGATAGTTCTGATGTGAAGTTGGTCAGCTGCTCTTGTGGGAAATCCTTTCCTCTCCTTTATTTCTGCCCCAGCCTTCTGGCCTGTGAGGTGTCTGCTGAGAATTCTACAGCTGACCTGACCAGAGCTGCCTGGCACAGCTCTCCCTCTGTCTGCCACCAATCTCCTCCTCCTCTTCTCCTTGTTTTTGACAGCATGGTTACTCTTCCCTAATGCAGTCTTGCTTGGGGTAAATCCAGTCTGAAATTCTTCACCTTTGTATACAGGAGCATTTTATCTTTATCCAAGTGGAATATTTTTCTGCTATCGTTTCTTGTGAATAAGCTTTTTTACCCATTTGTCTTTGCCTTCTACTCCATTGCCTTCTATAAAACAAACATTTGCATACTTGGTGTGGTCTTGTGACACCTGTGACTTCTGCGTGCTCTTGCCCATTCTGTTCTTCTTTCTTTCCTCTCACATTTTGAAACAACCCATCTTCACGTTCACAGATTCTCTTTTTTTCTGCTCATGATGAGACTATTGCATTTCTCAGCTCCGGTATTATTTATTATTATTATATGAGTCTCTGTTAGGATTTCCATTTTGCTCATCTGTTTTGTTGACTTCATCAATGGGTTTCTTTTCATCTTACATTCTATTGCGCTTTCTCTAAATGGTTGCTTTTAATTCTTTGGCTAGAAGGAAGTTTTAGCCTCATAGCCTCATATTATCAGGTGATAATAACTGGCCTGGCTTGGGAGTTGCTTTAAATCTAGTATCATGGTGGTCAGTCCTCGGCTTTGCAGTAAAGACTAATGTAGCAGGACAGGCGTAGAGCCTGGCACATACAGAAGTCTGCCTGGCACTCAGGGTGTCCCTGGAGGCTGGGGCCACCAATGCCATCTTGGGATTCTGGCTCACAGAAGCTGGTCTTCCACTGGACAGGTATCTGAATCCTGACTCTCCAGGGGCTACTCTGGTGCCAGGGCCTCAAGAGCAAGGCTAGGATTGGGGTGCTAAGGTCAATTCAGCAGGAAGAAGCCTGGCACTGAGTACTTTACACAGGAAGAAGTCTATAAATTAACCATATCACTATGCCACATTGTATAGAACTGTCTATGAAACTTCCTCCGCCCAGTCCATCTTCTTTCACATGAGTGCAAGTCTACCAACACACGCTCAGGAATGCTCTAGACAACTCGTAAAAACAAACATGTGGAAGAAAACCGAATGAATTCACGATAGGACCCAGGCCCTGACAGTATGAAAGTGAATGAGATTATAGTCAGACTCCATTCTGTAGAATTCCTTTGGTGGAGTTGTGTGTGTGTATGTGTGTGTGATCAGTACTCACTTGTGAACCACCACTCCACTTCTAGCTTTCTGATGGTGAGGAGTTGAGGACTTTCTTGTTCCGTATTGTTTCGACCCACAATCATCAGATCTTGGCCTCCTAAGTGACTAGCATTACAGTTTGAGCCATCGGTGCCAGACAGCCTCTGGTGGGCGGTCTAATAGGAGTGAGTTTCATACCCTAGGATGGGGTTATTTGCTATTTGTTAATAACACAGGATTTCAAATCCAATGGGGCAACATTTTAATTTCTCTGTAATTACTTCTGTCTTGTAGCTTTTGCACATGTTGCTTAAATTCCAGTGTTTTCATTGTAAATTATAAATAGATCTTTTGAAGAGGTATGACATATGAATTGGAGTTAAATTATGTGATATCAACTTATGATGGGATCTGGCATGCCGCTTAGGTGTAACAGTGCATGCGGGTGTGCATGTGTACACACATTTGTACATGCGTGTGTGCACGTGATTACATGTGTGCACACACATGTACTGAGGAGACAGGTATTAGCCTTTGATTGGAAAGGTAAGGAGAGGTAAGTGGGTGGAGAGTAACGAACGCAGGAACAGGAATTCCGAGCCCATTCCAAGGAGCTCGCTTGCACAAATACCACACGAGATTTCACCACGGCAGCTACCGTTCAGTGCACACTGCATGGGAAGGCCCTGTTTCAAGGACTTATGATATGTAATTTACTAGCAAGACCCCATTGATGATTGCATTTCCCTACAAATAGGCCCATGAAGTTTTCTGTGACCAGTCACGCTTATGTGTGTTTAAATCTCCTACTTGCCTCTGTTTGCCCGAACTTTCTGGTAAACAACAGAAAGATGTTTAAATTTACTTTCATCATACCAGGAAACAGCATGCCTTCAACACAATGTGGGGAGCAAGTGTGAGCCTGTGGTGTGGGAGTGTGCAATGATGGTGTGTGACTGTGTGACCAGGATGAGTGGCACAGGTGGGTACCTGGCTGGGAGCTTACAAACACAGTCTCATGCTGATGCTTCTTCATCGTACACGCATACATACATACATGCATATACACATGCACACACACGTGCATGCATAAATGTATAAGGCACTCATACATACATGCATGCACACACACATGCATGCATACACACATGCATGCATAAATGTATAGGGCATACATGCAGACATACACCTACCTCCCCGCATCAACTACACCACACACATCACACACACACACACCACTCACGTCACACACCCACACCTGGCACACCACACTTCAGCTGCACACTCACAGGTCACCCTCACAGGTGACACAGGTCGTGACGTCCCGCTCCCGCCCTCGGGGTCGCCCCACTCCAGCTCCCCCTGACTGTGCAGGCCCCGCAGGCGCGGATCCGTCCCCCCTCGTCCCCTCCAGGCCTGGCCCGCCCCGGTGTGGAGCCGAGGCGGCAGGGCGCGCGCTCCCTCGCCTTCCTCCTCCTTCACCCCGGCCTCCACCCGCGAGCCGCGTCCCGCCGCGTCCCAGACCTCGTCCACAGGGCCCTCGAGGAAACCCGGGAGAGCGCGGGGCGGCGGGCGGGACGCATGTCAGCCTGGACCGCGGGGTGCGCCCGGGGAGCCCCGAGGGCGGCCCGGGCCCGCGGGCGGCGCCGGTCTCCCGTGGACTCCGGCTCGGCCTGTGCCGGCCGCGGCGCCAAGCTGCCCGCCGTGGACCCCGAGGCCGTGGACTCCACGGCCGCGGATGGGGCGGCGGATCCCGGGGCTCTGCTGACCCCTGCCGGCCGCGGCGGGGAGCGCGGCGGGGCAGCGGGGCGCGCTGGGAGGGAGAGGGGCGCGGGGCGGGCGGGGCGGGCAGGACACGGGCGGGACGACCTCCACCCCCCCCCCCCCGCTCCTCCCCAGGCCGCCCCCGCCCCGCGGTCGGACGTCGGCGCAGGCTCGGGGCGCCAGACAGC
This sequence comes from Megascapheus bottae, assembly GCF_031878675.1. Lineage (NCBI taxonomy): Eukaryota > Metazoa > Chordata > Mammalia > Rodentia > Geomyidae > Megascapheus > Megascapheus bottae. Next base: position 2,631,738 of record NC_143516.1, on the reverse strand, counting down.
CTGGGCGCCTCTCCAGGCCCCGTGGGGACGGCGCGCGCGGCCTGCCGAGGCCCGGACGGAGGTAAAGCTCGACCCGCGGTGGGCGGCGCCCCGGTCCTCCCCGCCCGGCCAGGGAGGGCGCGGCGCTCGGGCTCGGCGCGGCCGCCAGGCTCCGAAGCGCCCCTGGCGTCCTCCGGGCCGCACTTCCTGCGTCCCGGGCGGTGAGGACGCAGTCCGCTCCTCCAGGCAGGCTCCAGGCGGGCCGAGCCCCATCCTCCCCTCCCTGACCGGCCTCCAGGCCCCGCGGCTCCGGACGTCTCCAGCAGGACGTCTCCAGCAGGGCGATCGTGAATGGCGGGTGGCGCCGGGAGGCCGAGCTCCGGGTGGACTCTCCAGGCTCGCGCCCACCGCGCCCTGCAGCCATCACCGCCGCTGGACCCCGGGGCCGGCACGATGGACCCTGGCTCTTCATCTCCGCAGGGGTGCGCGGACCATGGCACCCGCTCCAGCCCAGGCCACAGGATCTGGTCCATGAAAGCAGCCACGGGAGCAGTCAATCCGTGCCCCGTGGCCCCTGTCCTGGCCCCCGTCCTGACCCCCGCCCTGGCCCCCGTCCTGGCCCCCGCCCTGGCCCCCGCCCTGGCCCCCGCCCTGGCCCCCGTCCTGGCCCTCGTCCTGGCCCTCGTCCTGGCCCTCGTCCTGACCCTCGTCCTGGCCCTCGCCCTGGCCCCCGCCCTGGCCCCCGCCCTGGCCCCCGCCCTGGCCCCGGCCCTCGTCCTGGCCCTCGTCCTGACCCTCGTCCTGGCCCTCGTCCTGACCCTCGTCCTGGCCCTCGCCCTGGCCCTCGCCCTGGCCCCCGCCCTGGCCCCGGCCCTGGCCCCGGCCCTGGCCCCGGCCCTCGCCCTCGCCCTGGCCCTCGCCCTGGCCCTCGCCCTGGCCCCCGCCCTGGCCCCCGCCCTGGCCCCCGCCCTGGCCCTGGCCCTCGTCCTGGCCCTCGTCCTGGCCCTCGTCCTGGCCCTCGCCCTGGCCCTCGCCCTGGCCCCCGCCCTGGCCCCGGCCCTCGCCCTGGCCCTCGCCCTCGCCCTGGCCCCCGCCCTGGCCCCCGCCCTGGCCCTGGCCCTCACCCTGGCCCTGGCCCTCACCCTGGCCCTCGTCCTGGCCCTCGCCCTGGCCCTCGTCCTGACCCTCGTCCTGGCCCTCGCCCTGGCCCTCGCCCTGGCCCCCGCCCTGGCCCCGGCCCTCGCCCTGGCCCTCGCCCTCGCCCTGGCCCCCGCCCTGGCCCCCGCCCTGGCCCTGGCCCTCACCCTGGCCCTGGCCCTCACCCTGGCCCTCGTCCTGGCCCTCGCCCTGGCCCTCGCCCTGGCCCTCGTCCTGCTCCTCGCCGTGGCCCTCGCCCTGGCCCTCGCCCTGGCCCTCGTCCTGGCCCTCACCCTGGCCCTCGCCCTGGCCCTCGCCCTGGCCCCCGTCCTGGCCCCCGCCGTGGCCCCCGCCCTGGCCCCCGCCCTGGCCCCCGCCCTGGCCCTGGCCCTCGCCCTGGCCCTGGTCCTGGCCCTCGTCCTGGTCCTCCCCGTGGCCCTCACCCTGGCCCTCACCCTGACCCTCGTCCTGGCCCCCGCCCTGGCCCTCGCCAGGCCAGCGCAGAGCGGAGGGCGCTGCCTCTCCCTCCACGTTCTCGGTACCCCCCTGCGCCTACTGGGGAGCCCCCCCTCGTCTCCCCTTGCTGCGTGTGGACACTAGAAGCTCACCCGGCGTGGACAGCAGGACTCAGCCGCCCACCAGGAGCGCGGTAGGAGACACAAAGGAGCAGATGGCGGGCTAAACACAGTGTTTCCAAATGCGGAGGCGATCTTTTTTTAAGTCTCTTAGTATTTGTTTTTATTAGAAATACAAAGAAGTAGACAATGGCAACCAACAATATCCTAATTCCAACTAAAGCACTGTTCGTAATTTCATGATGCCTGTGTGTTCACACGTTCATCCTCAGACATGTGTGTGGATGGACTGCACTTGCTACATTGCTTCAGGTAACTTTACATGGCACACATATAGCTAGAGCTATCGATATAGACACAGATAGCATGGATCCACACATCCTCCCCATTTTACCCCAGTTACCAATCGAGGCATATGAATACAGCTTTACCTCACTGCCAGTCCACATTAAATTCTCAGCATCAGTGCTAATATATATTTGGTGTGGATGTGTTCTTGACAGCACTGGAGTCCCCAGCAGTGTATGACAATACTCGTCCCACTGTCATCACTGTTGGCTGTCTTTCAGTCTGTAGACTGGATTTACTGACACACAGTTTATGAGGGCGTATGGGCTCTTGAGTTAGCTTCCTGCCATCTCCCAGACAGGGAAGAGCAGGGGGTTGAGGAGAGGAGAATGTGGAGCTCAGAAGGGAAAGCTGGGATTTCCATGCTGACCTCCATGCCATCAGAAAACCAAGAGGAAGCTGCAGAATGAAGCCTGTGTGCAGTGCACCCGGGATCTGTGCTCAGAAATGTTCTTAGCTTCTCACCGCGGAATACAATGAGAAATAAAATGTCACAGAACAGTAAGAGTGGTGAGATGCTTTGGCTATGATCCCTCCCGTCACTAACATGGACTCTTGGGGCTCTGGGCTTGTCCAGCTCATCCCTCATCCCCTAGCATGGCTTGCAGGTCACTCATTGCTGTGCACCAGCCAGGGTCCAAAACCCATGCATTAAATCCTCAGCTGGATCAGTAAACCCAAAAGGTGTGCATTGGTCCACTAGGCAGGCCGTGCTCAAAACAGTCAAGGACGACTGGAAAGGTGAGTGGAAGGGAGCCGGATTTTAGGCTTGCTGTGATCAACCCAACATAGCTAATATTTTTTCACATATTTTTTATTGTCATTAATAGAAGGGTTACATAATATTTGCCAGATAGATGGTGCATTAATTCCCATACATTGATACCCTTTCACATGTCTTGGTACCCATTTCCCTCCCGATAGCTAATATTTTTAATGAGTTACAATAGCTCTTATAGAAAATGTTCCTCCCAAAGAAGCTATTAAATAATGTGCATATAATTTGACATTTATTAAAATATGTGATATAAATGTATTACTACTATACAAGTAAATATATAACATAAAATGCTAAAAATACATGTCTAGTCTGAGTATATATAATACAGGCTTGCCTATAAAACATGCATCAATATGATTGACTTTGATGCATAAACTCACTGAAATTTAAGCATTAATGTTTCTGGATCAGCATTTCATGATTTGCACATCTAGAGAGACCCGGCTTTGGCCTGCTTGCAGGGCCTCTCTGCACACGCTTGTGTCTATGCCCCTTGAATGAAGGACAGCACAGCACTGGCAGATTACTGATATGGATGCAAAATTTAGGATCTTTAAGGATCTTCAAGAGTGTCCAACAACAGTGGGAAAAGGCACAAGAAGGAGTTGTAACTTCAGACTTCACAGCTGTATCAAGCAGTATCCACAGCCTCAATCAGGCAGATTAACAGGACCCTTTCACTGAAGCTAGATCATTAGATTTCTCCTGTCAGAGTTTTTTTTAAAAAGTCATCACATAAGCCACACCAAAGTAAAGCAGAATCAGAGCCAGACTCCAATGCCACAGAGATTTAAAAATTATCAAAACAGGTATTCAAAAGCTTGGAATAATATACTAGACTCTAGTGGAAATGGTTAACACCATTTGTATAAAAATATGGCCAATCTAAGCCAAGAGAAAGTAACACAAAGACTCAAAGGTAATACTAGAGATTAAAAATACTGTCTGACTAAACATAGACCCCTATGACCCAGCAATTACACTACTTGGCATTTACGAGGACATACTAAATTCACTAGCACAACCATGTTCATTGCAGCACTATTTACCATAGCAAAGATATGGAACCAACCCAAATGCCCCTCAGTTGATGAGTAGATGAACAAGTTATGGTATTCATACAAAATGGAGTTCTACGCTGCTGTCAGAATGACATTGCCCCATTTGTAAGGAAATGGAAAGACTTAGAAAAAAATCATATTTTAAGTGAAGTAAGCCAGACTCAAAGGAACATAGGCTCAATGGTTTCCCTTATTTGTCATAATCAGTAGAAACCTTGGACTCTCCTAGCAGAGGTTTACAATAGGGCAAAACCTATATATATACATATATATATACATATATATATGTATATATATGTATATATATATATATGGCCATATAGTATGACACTAAATGAAAGGACCTCCAGGATATAGAAAGAAAAGCCATATAATGAGTGATTGCTGTCCTTAATGTACTATGTTCTCTCTCATCTCTTTTGCTGTCCCTTGGTTATCTCATATTGTTACAGTAGTTTACCTTGTTATCTCATCTATTATGTATATGCTTATTTGGTTATTTGAAATCGGATAGGGAAGGGGAAAAAACATGATGAGGGGCAAGGTGGGGGTAAGGAAATGGGGACCAAGATAGGAGAAAGGGTATCAATGTTTGTGAAGTAATGCACCTTCTATCTGGTAACCCTACTATCTATCTAATGTAACCCTACTATTAATTACAATAAAATATATGGAAAAAAAACACTGTCTGGAGTGACAAATGCATTTGATAGCCTCATTAGTAGATGGAAAAGGGCCAGAGGATAAATATCAAGGTCTCAGACATGTCAGTAGAGACTTCCAAAATGAAATGCAAAGAGTAAAGGCAAGAGCAGATGCGGAACATAACATCCAACAGCTATGGAACAGTTATAAGGAACAGAGAGAGAAACGAGGAAGAGCAGAGAGAGAAATGAGGAAGTGGTACGTGATATGCCACTGGCTAAGAGTTTTGAGGAAACTGATGCTAGACACACATTCTACCGCACAGCCTGGAATCCTGCACACTCAGACCAGCCTAAACACCAAACAAACACCCATGACTAGACATCTCATGTGGAATGAAGAAAACAAACAGAAGGAGAAACCATATGACAAGGCTAGAAATCACATAGCATTTCTCTTCAGAAGCCACTTAAACACAAAGAGTATCCATATCAAGTATCCATATTGGAAGACAAAACGAATACCTAGAATTATATATCCAGTGAAATTAGTATTTGAAAGTGATGAAGAAACAAAGACATTCATAAAAGTAATAAATGGGGAAATATGGCACCTGCACTACCAGATGTTTAGAAACAATAAAATGATAGAAAAAAAAGAAGTTAAAACCTAGAACCACATATTGTGCTTTTGAGATGGTTTTCAATGTGATTATTGTACCAAATGACCACAATCTGTGACTCATAGCCCACAACTCTGATTTCTGTACAACTGAAATTGCTAAATACTGTTAAAATTTGAAGTTACTATAGACATCACTGATGGAAAATCTCGGCGGTGTCTGGCATCTGTTGTGGATGAATGAATGCCCTCAGGCCTAGGGCCACAGGGGAGTCAGTGACTGAGTGTGTGTTGGCACAGTGTGTCAGTACTTCCCAAGTTAACCCAGGGCAATGGGGAGTAGAAAAATGCTAGATTTTTTTTTCAATGCAGAAGATAGTTTGACAGTTTTTTCCTGTATAGGGCAGTTACACCATTTAAGCCTTTGATATCCCAGGACAAAATTTTGACAGAGAAAATGATCCATTTCTGGACTTTTCTATCCTCTCACACTGAGACCGACAGTGTGGAATGTAGAGACATAATTCCAGGAACCCAACTTCAAGGCTTCTTAAAGGAATGAATGAAAAGTAGTCATCAGTCTGTGCATCAAAGCCATGGAACTGTCAGTACTGCTTCACTCCGTAATCCAACAGCTAACAGTCTAGATTATTGTGGACCACGTCTCCTCTGACACAGACTCTACAAGGGCTCATGGTGACCGAAGAGATCAACATTAAGGATGGAAACAAGAAGAGCACTTGTATCTACGAGGTAATGTGGCACCGGTTCCCATCCCCTGTGGACACATTGATTTTCAGTTGCCTGCCAAATCACAACGAAAGAGAAGGATAATACAGCCATTAGCTGCTGCCACTGGAGAGGGAAGAGTGGGAGGCAGCTATTTTGTGGATGGAGGGTGGGGGTCCCCCTAGATGGCGCACAGAGAGTATTTCTAATGGTACAATTAAAATGCACTATCTGCAAGGGCCAGAGGCTCACACCTGTAGTCAAAGTTGCTCAGGAGGCTGAGATCTGAGGACTGTGGTTCAAAGCCAACCAGGGCAGGAAAGCCAATGAGAGTTTTATTTCTAATAAACCATCAAAAGCTGGAGTGGAGCTGTAGCTAAAGTGGTACAGCTTTATACTTGAGAACAAAGGCTCAGAACAGTGCTCATATCTTGATTTCAAGCCCAGGGCCAGCACCAACACAACAACAACAAGCAATAACCAAGGCTGTTTTAAGCAACCTTTGCAAATAACCCTGAGAGAACCCACCATGCAGGACACGGACATGTGTCCCGCACGAGAGGACCTCGGTCTGTGACCCAGGTCCACAGAGCAAGCCCACTATCCTTTACACCAATTAGCCTGTGGCTACTGACAAGACAATGACGTACAGGCTATGAGAGCTCCTAGTCTTTCCTAAGTCTTCATGAACGCTGCACAGGTGGGAACAAGGAATGGTACTGGAGATACTACATCAAACTAAACCATGGAGGCCCTGAACAGGGCTGTGTGGGAGAACACTCTGTATGCACTGCTTTCACCACTGAAGCCTCGAGGCCTTCGCTCTCCATGTGTCCTCAAGAAGCCACACATTCACCATTTCCCGCTTTGGAACCCAGGCTGCTGAGATCTTGTGCTCTGTCGACACACCCAGAGGCACCGAGACTTGCCTGACCTAACCTCTGCCGTGCCAGGCTATCTGGCTCAGAAACAGATGTGACAGGAAGGATTCTCCAGAAGGTTCCTAGATAATTCCTAGCAAGTGACGACTAAGTTACCAGACGGCTACACTGTGGGACCTCGTGGAACTGTGGGTGAAACTGTAAAATCAGTGGTCTTTCATCAGGAACGGATAACAGGATGTCTGCCACCACCAAGATTTTTTTTACAAGTATTCTTTCCTGGTGTGATTTCAGAGTAAGCTTTCAGAGTTCCCTAGTGGGTTGCAGGAAATCAAGGGAAGAAAGAAACAGGAAAGACTGTCACAGGGATGCAAATCATTCATTTCTTTGAGGCCTGCGGGACAAAGGCCTCCATTTCATCAGTAGCACATAGTGGAAGGAATAAATGGCAGAGCATGTGCAAAGGAGAAATAAGACTCCTGTGCATTAACTTCAAAGTCTGCATGCTGTTAGCATACTGATGATAAAACTAACTTTTAAAATTACGTAAGGGCCTAAATTTAAACATATTGTTTCTGGCAATATAGTGCAATTGTTGTATTTTCCCATTATTATTATCTTGCAAAGTTATATAGCAAAATACTCCTGGGTGAGATGAATTGATGACTTGCTTTTGCTTCAGGAGACTCTTAGTGATGGAGAGTGGCTGGTTGTGTCTGTGTGTGCAAGTGTGTATGTGTGTGTTGCTCTGTACATCACGCAAGATTAAGCATGTGTTGATCATTTTGAGAGCGCTTGTGCATTTGCAGGTTCCAATCATTTAAAAAAGCCTCCAGATGGCTGCTAATCCCTTTCAAGTATAAGTAGAAGAATCCTCAGCAACACACTCGGGGCGCTTGACAAAGCCTGGCTCAGAGTTGCACAAGTCACTGCTCCTCAGTGTCTCCTGCCACATCACAAGGACTGGCTTCAGAGCTTCCCTTCCCCTCATCTTCATCCTGGCTGTCCTCTCCTGAGAAAGCCCCACCTGTGTGGGAAGTGCACACTCCATAGCATTCCTCCCTCCAGGACCCCTGCTGTGAACCCAGTTAGTTCATTTTGTGCATGGTTTGCTTCTTTCCTCACAACCACTGTGATTCTAGAATTTGCAGCTGGAATGGTCCTCACATTTGCCCCTGTGGTCTGCTAGACAGATCCCAGAGAAGAGGCAGCTGGTCCTGCTGACTTCATAGTCCAGATTTCATGCAAACACAGTAGCCACTCAGTGGAAGTGGCAGAGGAGCTCACAACTGTGCCTGTTTCCAGAATCCCCTCTTCTCTCCCATACGCGCACACTGGGCACGCGCGGAGACACAGGGCAGTGCCTCTTCTAGGTTCGTTGGTGCAGAGAGGATGGACGTTTACCCTTCATACTCTACCAGGAGCTTCTAAACACAGCTCCTGGGCTGAGTTCTGAGGACACCGAATTCTCAGAGCAGCCTTGTTTGTAGGCAGACACCTCAGGCTCACACTGTGATGGCAGCCACCGGGGTACACCTTCTGAGCTAGTGAAATTACACTCATATATTTGTATTGCACATCAAGTCCCTGAGTTATGACTGTTTGTGACAACACTTTTCTGCTCCCAAGGAATCACAAAGCCATGTGCAAATGACAGCTCCCTTCACCCCCAACACGTGGGGTACACGTCTCTGCTCCAAAGCAATGCATTCGGCCTCAGCTGAGTACTGAGCTGGCTCCAGTAAGGACACACTCTGCTTATGCGCGTAAGTCACACCACCTAAACACACCTAAAATAGCAGACAGGAGCCATCGGCCCAGCTCTGAGCGGGCGGCCGAGGCTGGGCGGCCTGGGGATTTCTTCTGTGGGATTTCAAGAGGCTGATCGAAATTAGACTGCTGTGTGCGCCTGGGACACAAGGATAATTCGTGGTTGTTGTTTAGATCTGGCTGCCTATAAATGTGCACATATATCCAGGATACAGCTTTTGCCGGATGACAAACCAACAAAACATGCTAAGTGATTATTAGAAAACACGCTTGTCAATATGGAGCCATGTAAACTGGCTAAGTGAAGTAAATTTTAAAATGTTTTGGTGAGGCACTTCTAATTTCATTTTTTTAACGTAACTGCTTTATGGATATAAAACAGTATAAAATTTAGTTTTTAAAGTGGGCAATGGTGGTAGATCAAGGTCAATAAACATTACCTAATTTCAGAACATGTCATTATCTCCCAAACAGTCAGTGCACCCTCGTTCTCTCCTCCCCAGGGGCTAGCCACCACCATCCAGCATGTGGTGTCTATGGCAGTTTACTTTTTTTTTTGCCAGTCCTGGGCTTGGGCTCAGGGCCTGAGCACTGTCCTTGGACTTTCTCAAGGCTAGAGCTCTACCACTTGAGCCTCAGCACCACTTCTGGCTTTTTCTAAGTATGTGGAACCAAGGAATCGAACCCGGGTCTTCGTGCATGCTAGGCAAGCACTTTAACCACTAGGCCACACTCCCGGCCCGGCTGTTTACTTTTATCACATATACTGTCCCATGTTTTGTCTATTGATTTCTGACTTCTTTCTTCATGGTTTCAAAACTTATCCAACTTAGTACACGTGTGGTCATTTCACTTACTTTTGTTCACATTTTTAAAATGAAAAAGCATTCCCATAGAAAGACTGGAGATGACACAGCACTCGGTTTCACACAATGAAGTAGGGTTTGGATTTTTACTGATGCCCTGAAGCAGGCTAAGAAGTTCCTCGTTTGAAGTCTGGCATGCATACACACACACACACACACACACACACACACACACACACACACACACACACACACAGGAACATATGTGTATGAACATATGAGATCATGGAAAAAAATAGAGCATTTCGCCCGGTGTTTGGCTGAGAGTGCATGGAGTTTCTGTGCTCTGTTTTACTACTGGGCTGGACCATAGTGGTTGATCTTCATGCCCTCCAGAGATGAACTGCACTTGGACATGGATTAGAGCCCTTTCCAACATGTCTGGATTGGGTTGCAAGTGGGGAACTGAAAACTATGCTTCTCTAAGCAAAGAGAAATTGTTCTGTCACTTTATTTCCCGGTCATGCGTTTGTCCTGTTCTCTGTGAAAGCAGCGCCAGGCTCAGGGACCTGACCGGGGAGTGTCCCCTAGTGCTAGGAAGGACTAACGGTAGCTCTTCCTTGGTCACTGACCACGTTCACCAGCTCAGCCCCGGGGACGGCTTCAAGGAAGATCTCGGCCCATTCTACTTCAGCCTCCTGTTTCTCCCCAAGTCTGTGCTGGCAGTGCCTCTACCCAAGAGGTTCCCTTTGACACAGAGCCTCTGATTCGCTCTCACAGACGAGCACGGGGATTCTTACGCTGCTTCTTGTGAATTCCGGAGGTATTAGTCATTCCAGCGTCATCCTTCACTGTCTGTCCTTGGCTGGCATTTCCTTAGCTACCTGGGTCAGTAGGATACACCTTGTCAGAGGAAAACTCTTTCACGTGTCTTGTGTTTTGTATTTCCATTTATTTTTACATGTGCTCACTCTAATCATTAAAATTATTTTATAGCTCTGGTCACCAAGACTATTCATTTTTCTCCACTTTTATTGTAATATTTGGTCTTTTTTTTTTTTGCCAGTCCTGGGCTTGAGCTCAGGGCCTGAGCACTGTCCTTGGACTTTCTCAAGGCTAGCACTCCACCACTTGAACCTCAGCACCATTTCCGGCTTTTGTCTATGTATGTGGTACCAAGGAATCGAACCCGGGTCTTCATGCATGCTAGGCAAGCACTTTAACCACTAGGCCAAACTCCCGGCCCCTATTTGGTCTTTTTTTATTTGGTCTTTCTTTATGATTCCTGTTACATTGGTTCCTGACTGTAGGCTATATAGTTCTGCTTCTTTATGTTTGCTGAAACCTGGGCATTATCAAACTATGAAATAGGGCTTATCTGGAAAGCTAGTCCGCTCCCCTGAGTTTGAATTCTATATTGGTGTTTCCTTTGTGGTTGTAATTTTGGCACACATTTGACTAATTTCTATTGGTGTAAAAAAATTGATCTTGACTATTTTGAGCTTTTTTCTTCTCATTTCTAGAGTTGCTAGTGGGAGGGTGGAATGAATGTTGGAGCTTCTTGCTATGTTATTCCAAGATTACTTCCTCCTAACTTCATTTAACACATCAACTTGTTTTATATTTGGCTTTCTTGAAAGACACCATTAATATAATACCATGATTGTATCTACATCTGCATTTCTTTCATTACATTTTTACCTGTTTCAATTATTTGAGATATCTCCACAGTCCAACAGGTGACTTGAACACAAGGACATGTAGTGGATTCACACACACCGTGGACTTTGGTATTCTAAACTTTATAAGATGTGCAATTGTCACATAAACCAAATTCTCTGACACAAGCAAGGCTTGAGCAGATGTTCTGGTTGTAGGTTATGTCTGGCCAGTTCACTAACCATGTCTTTTGACTATCAGAAAAAAATAATTGTTTCTTACTTTGTAGAAGAGTCACAGCCATTCCATCTGTTATCCAAATATGCAACACAAACTGTTTGAATGAAAACTTCGGAGGGCAAAGAAGAATAATAGAGGAAGAGACTGCTTTGGTTAAAAAATTTCTGGCCAATAATATTTTAGTCACCTTTGTGAATTCTAAATTAGTTCCTTTAATACATCTCTGATTCCATTTTTTAAATATTTATTGGCTACTTACCACTTGCTGAGAAAGGTGATAAAAATCTGAAGTAAACTGTAACTGAGAACAAGACATACAGCTGAACATACAGCATGTGTTTCAAACACATGATTTATATCTGCACGCAGTAAATGTGTAACATGTATGTGAATGCCAGACCTCACACTAGAATCCTGGCTGGGAAGTCAGAGATGGTGGCTTCCACAGGGCAGAGCCTGGCACAGCAGCAGAGGCTGCTTCCTGTGGAGTGTCAGGCCACCCTGAACCTGCTGCATGTTTGGTTTCCAGATATAGTAGAGGGCTATTCCTCATGACCGGGCAGCCATCTTACCCTGTGCCAACACACTTGTCCAGTAAACTGAGATCTTATCTGTAGAATCACTTAGTTCTCTCAATTGCAATGAGCAAATTCAAGCAAAAGAAGATTGAGCCAAAGCTGCACGAGAGCTACCTCATTTGCTGGAATCTGCAGAACCAGGGTGAGGGCCATCCATCTCCTGGGTGACAGGAACCATGACCAACTCTGCGTCTGCTCAGACTGTATGAAAAAAAAAAGTGTTCTGGTCTATGGGAGTGACAGATTCCAGGCAGTTACCGGACTCAGTGAGGATGCATCTGAGAATCAACCACCTTCTGCTCGCTCATCAACGAAAGGCTCCATTACCCTCTTCCCAGCTTGCCAGAAGAAGTGGGGGTACTGGGAATACACACCTTGGCAGAGTTAGGAGAGTTCTAGAAAGTGTAGCCTTTGGTTTTCTGAGTCAGAGTCCCTGAGAGAGACTCATCCCAAGTCAACTGAAATTCATAGATAAGCTCCATACACTGCAGAAACACAAAGCTACTTGGGAAATTTAATTACTTAGCAGAAGTAATAAAATATGGATGAGAAGAGAGATAAGCAAGTCTATAAAGTAAACTAGCCAACAAATTAATTAACACTCAATAACAAGAAATTTCTGTCAATTGGCAAAAGCTCTGGAGTTTATTTGTGGACTGTGTTACTGGAATGTCAGTACTTCTATCTCTAGTCTTGAATCTAGCAGGAAAATAATTCACGTGAGACATTCAACAGAGGCATTTTAAAGTCCAGTGGGAAAACGACAGTCCAGACTGGTGACTTGCACCATATGCCGAGTCAACTGACCCTGAGGGAGGATGGCCCCCATGCATCTACAGCCATCTTCTGGGCACAGACTTCAGCTTCAAGTTTAAATAGACAAAAGTCTGTGTCCAGAAAGAGAACTATAGATAGTTTAAAATTCCCAGTTAAAGGTATGGCTGGGTTGGTTCTCCATGGCTATCAGAACCAGAATTATCTGGTCCCCAAGAGATGGTATCTCCTGCTCTGGATGCATTGTGACCCTAATCGTTAATTGTCTTCATGCCACGCCATTCTGCCCTGCCCACTCTCCTGTTCTTTGGGGGTTGTCCCGGCCCCCATGGTGATTCTTACAGCAAAGACAAACACAAGATGAAAACAGGATGCTAATATTATTTTTCTGTTCTTCGTGAATCTGTAGGTCCAAGGAAAGGGTCAGTGCTTTTTCAGCAAAAAGCACTTTCAATGGACAGTAAGTGGCTGCCTCTAGAGAACAACAGCATTAACCTTTAGGGTTTGAGTTCTCACTGGAAGAGTCTAGAATTCCTAGCCTTGAGTAGCTAGCCTACCAGTTGAGGCTGTAATTGTGGTGCAGTGCTTTGTCTCAGAAACTGTGCAATCAGCCATTCCCTTCCCCTGTCCCCCCCACCCCTTGTTGGGGTCACAACTTCAATCTCTCTGCTAACACTTTTTCCCTTAAAGAACTGGAGGTTTTCAGGGACTGGGGGAGAGAGAGGGGGGGAGGGAGAGAGAGAGAAAGAGAGAGAGAGAGAGAGAGAGAGAGAGAGAGAGAGAGAGAGAGAGAGAGAGAGAGAGAGAAAGAGAGAGAGAGAAGAGAGAAGCTGAAGTAGCATCATTTTTTCATTGCTGTAAAAAATTTCAATGTACAGTGCTATTTTTTAAAATTATTTTTATAGTACTTAAAAAGAAAGAACTGTAGGCTTGAAGAATTTTCCATTTTATGTTTGTTTTGCATATCTACATTACTTATGGCTAGCTGCTACCTGACAGGATACACAGAATTTGTTTTTTCTTTCCTACTTTTAGAAACTAAATGTTCATCCGTATACTGTTCTTTAAATGATTAGTGCTAAGTGAAATTAATAATGTTTGAAGCTGATTTCAGAATGCGTCTTTTTTTCATTCTTGGTAGAGACCTGGCCATACAGTTGGATGTTCAAGGCGAGCACTCCACCTGACCTTTGCACGTGCATTTGTATACACATACACCACTAAAGACATTCACAGGCAATGCTCATCAGTCACATGCCACCAACCCATCGTCCCAGATATGTGAAAAAAAATTGTAAAATCTAGAAGAAATGGAGAGATTTCTTGATACATGTAATCTAAGAAAATTGAACCAAAAGGAATAAATAACTTAAATCTATAATGGGAATGAGACTGAGGAGTCATAAAGAGTATCACAGGAAGAAGAGTCAGGTTTGCTGCCAAATTCTACCAGATCTTTAAAGAACTAGGACCAATGCTCCTCAACTAATTCCATAAAAAACAAAAGGGATGAATCACTTCCAAATTTGTTCTATGTAGCCAGTATTACCCTGATGCCTGAAGTGGGGAAAGATACAGTAGCAACAACAAAAGGATGGAAGAACTTCCCAGACCACTTTTCTTGATGAACATGGGGGCAAATGTTCTTAAACTGCAACACATAACACCTGTTTAGCACCCTTAGCCACAGCGTAAATGCAAATCACAGCATTGTCAGAATGGCTGGAACCAAGCAAATGAGCGAAAACAAATATTGGTGAGGTTTGGGGATGGGAAGAGAACATTATGTACTCTTGGTAGAAATGTAATTAGTTGAGCTATTACAGAAATGCACATGAGTTACCTCAAAGTTAAAACAATAGAACTATTATATGACTCTGTTGTTCTGTTCCTGGACATATACCTGAAGGAATCTAAGTCAGCACACAATTCAGATACCTACACGACCCTTTTTATTGTGGTGTAACTCTCAATAATGAAGTTATACAATTAGCCAGCAGTGATCACAGAATGAATTAAATTACTTCCATTTTCAGGAAAATTGAATGGAAGTTCAACAAGTTAAGTAACAGAAGCCAGATTCAGAAAGAGAACTCTTACTTCTTCATATGTACAATCCGGACCTGT
>NC_143516.1:1902027-2004527 GCF_031878675.1 Megascapheus bottae | reverse complement strand
TGGAGTGCTCTTGAGTTTTATTGTTACCAGTTCTGTTGCCCAAGCAAACTAAGGGCCCGTTCAGCTCCACACGTGGTGCTGCTGAGAGGGCCGGGCACGGCTGTCAGGCCCAGGCTGCCTGCCAGGAAGACGCACCCCACCCCACCCCACCCCACCCCACCCCACGCCCCGCAGACACGTGAAGGGTGGAGGGGAAGCTCCTTGAGGAGGGAGGCGTGTGGAAGGAGTCCTCATGCCTGTGTCCAAAGATAGGCAGTCAGAAGACGAGCCACAGAGTTCCCCTGCCTCGGGGTCAAGGCCAGGCACCATTGCTACGGGTTTTGGTTCTGTGACAAATGGTACGGCAGAGCAGATGGATGGTGAAGATCCAGAGAGCAGGTGTGCGGCCTCACCTGCCGTGAGTGTGCAAGAAACAGATGTGTGCTAGTGAGCAAAAGTAAAGGGTCTCCTGCCTGTGGGGCTCACAGGAGCAGGGTGAGGAGCGGGCAGAGCCAGCCACCTTCTACAGATGCAGAAGGGAAATCCACACTTGAAGTTGAACGTCTTCTTTCTTCCTGGTTTCCCCCTCCTTTCCGTCTCTCCATACCTTCACCCCCTCACCCCTCTTTTTTTGTACCAGTCCTGGGGCTTGAACTCGCTCAGGCCTGGGCGCCGTCCCTGAGCTTTTTCACACAGGCTAGCCCTCTCTCACTTGGCCCCCCCTTACTGGGGCTCTCCTGCCCGGAAGGCACCGCCGAGGTCCTGTCGGGGCAGCAGTGCTCCCGCGTATCGCCAAAACGTCCCCAGGACGCTTGGTCTCCAGATTCTCCTTCCTCTGGTCAGGCACGGCAGGCTGAGAGCGGCATCACCTCCGTGCACAGCTTCTGATACTGTGGCAGTGCCCTCTCTGTGGCGGCACGGTTCCACGCCTGGGGTGGTCCACGGGGCAGACCTTGCCAGCTCGCACACGCTTCCCGCACCACACCCACACGCTTCCAGAGGCGCATGGAAGGCTCGCCCGGTCCTGAGCACAGCCGTTCCCAGAGCCTAGCGAGCCACACTTGCTGAGTGACTCCTCCACCGGGCCCAAGCCGGCTGGGTCGCTCTCCTGACGCCCTTGTGCTGCAGGTCTGTGTGCAGGTGTTTGGAGGGGGCTGGAGCAGGCAGCCCTGACCAGCAGCACAGGCTGTCCCTTGTCCCCAGGGTCCCTGAAGGACGGGTGGAGTCTCTTGTCCAGTAGAGAAGGTGTGGTGTGTGCCTGTTACACAGTAGATTTCCACTGTGGTGAAAACATCTAGCTCCAGTCCACATTCAGCCACCCAGTAAGCTCTAGACTCTGGCATTTTGGATTCCCAGATAAAACAGTCGAGCCAGCATCAACCAGGCTGAAGTTACTATGCAGGGGTTACTGAACTCCGTCTCCTCCTCTTCATCCTCTTTTCTTCCTCCTTCCTTGTCCTCTCTTCCTCCTCTATTTCCTATCTCTCCCTCCCTTTGTCCTCCTCCTCTTCCTCCCCTTTCTTCTTCTTGCAGTACTTGGGTTTGAACTCAGGGACTTGTGTTTGGTAGGCAAGCACTCCTGTGTTTGTTATTTTTCCAAATAGTCTTCATCCTGACCTCAGCCTCCTGACAGCTGACACTGCAGAGCGGAACCATCGCGCCCGGCTTTGATTTCTTCACGGCTCCGTGGTTTGGTGATCGTGTCTTCCCCCTTCCCTTCCCCTTTCTTCCTATCTACTTTGCCTTGCCCCAACTCCATGTTCTCAAAACGCTGGCCGCCACCAAACACGCACGGCACCCACACACACACACAGCGCCCCCCCCCACACATGCACGGCGCCCACACACACGCACAGCGCCCACACACACACATGCACGGCGCCCACACACACGCACAGCGCCCACACACACACATGCACGGCGCCCACACACACGCACAGCGCCCACACACACACATGCACGGCGCCCACATACACACACAGTGCCCACACACACACATGCATGGCGCCCACACACACGCACGGCGCCCACACACACGCACGGCGCCCACACACACGCACAGCGCCCACACACACACATGCACGGCGCCCACACACACACACAGTGCCCACACACACACATGCATGGCGCCCCCCCCCACACACAGTGCCCACACACGCACATGCATGGCGCCCACACACACGCACGGCGCCCACACACACGCACAGCGCCCACATACACGCACGGCGCCCACACACACGCACGGCGCCCACACACGCACACGGTGCCCACACAGTCTGCTCACCAGGAGCGCCCCCTTACCTTCACGGCATACTCGGTGTCAGTGGCCTTGTGCACGCATCGCTTACACACCGAATAGGAGCCCACCCCGATGTCCTCCTTGATCTCGTAGCCATCGGTGAAGTGGACGTTGTTCCCGTGGAGCTGCTGCAGGGGAGACGGGGGCAGGTGGGGCTGTGAGGCTTGTGCACCAGGCACCGGGCCAGACACGCAACTCCAGGACCCAGAGGCCCAGGCTCCGGAACAAGGATTCCTGGTGGATGTGGGCTGTGGTGGACGTAAGCTGTGGTGGACGTGGGCTGTGGTGGACGTGGACTCTGGTGGACGTGGGGCTGTGGTGGACGTGGGCTGTGGTGGACGTGGGCTATAGTGGACATGAGGCGCCTGCTCTGACACCGTGTCCACAGCAAGTGTCCAGGTAGGACCATGGGCTTTGGAGAGCAGCACACCTGAGCCCAGGCCCAGCCACAGTTGCCGGGAGCACATGGTTTGTGCAAGCCGATCTCCACAAGGCCATGGGAGAGAAACTGTGGGCGTGAACACCACCCTCCTCGCCCTGGCAAGTGCCACCAGTCCCCGCTCCTCCCAGTGCTCCTGCCTTCTGGACTCGTCTGGGTGGTGGAGAACTCTTTACAGAGGGGTTATCTTCCTTGACCTCCTGGAGACCCGGCACCCACACGGCACACCGCGCTCTAGGTGTGTGAAGAGGCCCACGGCTGACCCCAGGCCTCTGCACAGAGGTCACTTTCCCTCTTCTGGGAGAGGGTGACCGCGGGGGCCGAAGTGACAGCTCAGATAACCAGAGCAATGCTCAGTAACACCGCTGGGGGAAATGTGCACTTGTGCCATTCACCAGCCTGGCACGCCGCCCTCAGGGTGGAGCCCAGCCCGGGGTGCCCAGGGTTACCTGCACGATCGGATGCACTGGGGTCACGTGCGGATCTCGCTGTGAGGGCTCCTGGACCAGGCTGGAGGCCACGAAGCTGAATCCTCGAAACAGGTTGTGAGCGTTGGCGCTCGGAGGAACTCCGGGAGAGTCTGCAGGGGACACGGGTGGCGTGAGCACACAGGCTGTGGAAGTGTGTGCGTGCCCACATGTGCACACACGAGGGCTAGTTGGTGTGTGCAAGAAAGCCATGGCAGAGTTGAGTGGACACAGGGTGGTGGCTGTGAGCGTGTGCACAATTCTGCATGCACGCACACGTGTGTGCAGGTGTTGGAGAAGGCAAAGCAGCCATGTTGACCAGGCCCCACCCTACTTAGCCTCTTTGTTCTGGGTGGTGCCAGCGGTTGGAGTTTTAAAGGGCAAACACACCTAGGACAGCAGCCTGAGGCTAATCACACATCTCCTCGTACTTGTGCGTTTTGAGACAGGGTCTGGCTGGGTGGGAATTCAGTCTGCCCGCCTTTGCCTTCCAGGCGCAGGGTGGAGGGCGAGCTCCAGAGCTGTGCTCCTGCCCAACGCTTGGCTGAGCCGAGGCTGACCCACTTCAGGATGGTCACTGAGAGCGGGGTGCCCGTGGCCCACACCTGTAATCCTAGCTACTACTAAGGGGCGGATATCGGAGGACCACGACTGGAAGACGGCCTGGGCAGGAGAGCCCGTGAGACGCCAGTAAACTACTCAGAAATATACAGAAGCCGCACGGTGGCTCCAGTGGTAGAGCACCAGCCTTGGGCCAAAGAAGCCCAGGGACAGAGCCCAGGCCTAAAGCTCTAGGACCAGAAAACAAAGTCATTAAGTAAGCAAGAGGATGGACAATGGGCAGTATAAGCAGACCATCTGTGTAACACACAACAGACCCGAGGACGAACCACACAGAACACGTGTGTAACACACAACAGACCCGAGGACGAACCACACAGAACACGTGTGTAACACACAACAGACCCGAGGACGAACCACACAGAACACGTGTGTAACACACAACAGACCCGAGGACGAACCACACAGACCACGTGTGTAACACACAACAGACCCGAGGACGAACCACACAGACCACGTGTGTAACACACAACAGACCCGAGGACGAACCACACAGACCACGTGTGTAACACACAACAGACCCGAGGACGAACCACACAGACCACGTGTGTAACACACAACAGACCCGAGGACGAACCACACAGACCACGTGTGTAACACACAACAGACCCGAGGACGAACCACACAGACCACGTGTGTAACACACAACAGACCCGAGGACGAACCACACAGACCACGTGTGTAACACACAACAGACCCGAGGACGAACCAACAGACCACGTGTGTAACACACAACAGACCCGAGGACGAACCACACAGACCACGTGTGTAACACACAACAGACCCGAGGACGAACCACACAGACCACGTGTGTAACACACAACAGACCCGAGGACGAACCACACAGAACACGTGTGGAACACACAACAGACCCGAGGACGAACCACACAGACCACGTGTGGAACACACAACAGACCCGAGGACGAACCACACAGAACACGTGTGTAACACACAACAGACCCGAGGACGAACCACACAGAACACGTGTGTAACACACAACAGACCCGAGGACGAACCACACAGAACACGTGTGTAACACACAACAGACCCGAGGACGAACCACACAGAACACGTGTGTAACACACAACAGACCCGAGGACGAACCACACAGAACACGTGTGTAACACACAACAGACCCGAGGACGAACCACACAGACCACGTGTGGAACACACAACAGACCCGAGGACGAACCACACAGAACACGTGTGGAACACACAACAGACCCGAGGACGAACCACACAGAACACGTGTGGAACACACAACAGACCCGAGGACGAACCACACAGAACACGTGTGTAACACACAACAGACCCGAGGACGAACCACACAGACCACGTGTGTAACACACAACAGACCCGAGGACGAACCACACAGAACACGTGTGTAACACACAACAGACCCGAGGACGAACCACACAGAACACGTGTGTAACACACAACAGACCCGAGGACGAACCACACAGAACACGTGTGGAACACACAACAGACCCGAGGACGAACCACACAGAACACGTGTGGAACACACAACAGACCCGAGGACGAACCACACAGAACACGTGTGGAACACACAACAGACCCGAGGACGAACCACACAGAACACGTGTGTAACACACAACAGACCCGAGGACGAACCACACAGAACACGTGTGTAACACACAACAGACCCGAGGACGAACCACACAGAACACGTGTGTAACACACAACAGACCCGACGACGAACCACACAGACCACGTGTGTAACACACAACAGACCCGACGACGAACCACACAGAACACGTGTGTAACACACAACAGACCCGACGACGAACCACACAGAAACACGTGTGTAACACACAACAGACCCGACGACGAACCACACAGAACACGTGTGGAACACACAACAGACCCGAGGACGAACCACACAGAACACGTGTGGAACACACAACAGACCCGAGGACGAACCACACAGAACACGTGTGTAACACACAACAGACCCGAGGACGAACCACACAGACCACGTGTGTAACACACAACAGACCCGAGGACGAACCACACAGACCACGTGTGTAACACACAACAGACCCGAGGACGAACCACACAGACCACGTGTGTAACACACAACAGACCCGAGGACGAACCACACAGACCACGTGTGTAACACACAACAGACCCGAGGACGAACCACACAGAACACGTGTGTAACACACAACAGACCCGAGGACGAACCACACAGAACACGTGTGTAACACACAACAGACCCGAGGACGAACCACACAGACCACGTGTGTAACACACAACAGACCCGAGGACGAACCACACAGAACACGTGTGTAACACACAACAGACCCGAGGACGAACCACACAGACCACGTGTGTAACACACAACAGACCCGAGGACGAACCACACAGACCACGTGTGGAACACACAACAGACCCGAGGACGAACCACACAGAACACGTGTGGAACACACAACAGACCCGAGGACGAACCACACAGAACACGTGTGGAACACACAACAGACCCGAGGACGAACCACACAGACCACGTGTGTAACACACAACAGACCCGAGGACGAACCACACAGAACACGTGTGGAACACACAACAGACCCGAGGACGAACCACACAGAACACGTGTGGAACACACAACAGACCCGAGGACGAACCACACAGAACACGTGTGTAACACACAACAGACCCGAGGACGAACCACACAGAACACGTGTGTAACACACAACAGACCCGAGGACGAACCACACAGAACACGTGTGGAACACACAACAGACCCGAGGACGAACCACACAGACCACGTGTGTAACACAACAGACCCGAGGACGAACCACACAGAACACGTGTGTAACACACAACAGACCCGAGGACGAACCACACAGACCACGTGTGTAACACACAACAGACCCGACGACGAACCACACAGACCACGTGTGTAACACACAACAGACCCGACGACGAACCACACAGACCACGTGTGTAACACACAACAGACCCGAGGACGAACCACACAGAACACGTGTGGAACACACAACAGACCCGAGGACGAACCACACAGAACACGTGTGTAACACACAACAGACCCGAGGACGAACCACACAGACCACGTGTGTAACACACAACAGACCCGAGGACGAACCACACAGACCACGTGTGTAACACACAACAGACCCGAGGACGAACCACACAGACCACGTGTGTAACACACAACAGACCCGAGGACGAACCACACAGACCACGTGTGGAACACACAACAGACCCGAGGACGAACCACACAGAACACGTGTGGAACACACAACAGACCCGAGGACGAACCACACAGAACACGTGTGGAACACACAACAGACCCGAGGACGAACCACACAGACCACGTGTGTAACACACAACAGACCCGAGGACGAACCACACAGAACACGTGTGGAACACACAACAGACCCGAGGACGAACCACACAGAACACGTGTGGAACACACAACAGACCCGAGGACGAACCACACAGAACACGTGTGTAACACACAACAGACCCGAGGACGAACCACACAGAACACGTGTGTAACACACAACAGACCCGAGGACGAACCACACAGAACACGTGTGGAACACACAACAGACCCGAGGACGAACCACACAGACCACGTGTGTAACACAACAGACCCGAGGACGAACCACACAGAACACGTGTGTAACACACAACAGACCCGAGGACGAACCACACAGACCACGTGTGTAACACACAACAGACCCGAGGACGAACCACACAGACCACGTGTGTAACACACAACAGACCCGAGGACGAACCACACAGACCACGTGTGTAACACACAACAGACCCGAGGACGAACCACACAGAACACGTGTGGAACACACAACAGACCCGAGGACGAACCACACAGAACACGTGTGGAACACACAACAGACCCGAGGACGAACCACACAGAACACGTGTGGAACACACAACAGACCCGAGGACGAACCACACAGACCACGTGTGTAATACACAACAGACCCGAGGACGAACCACACAGAACACGTGTGGAACACACAACAGACCCGAGGACGAACCACACAGACCACGTGTGTAACACACAACAGACCCGAGGACGAACCACACAAAGAGCTCTCAGAACGCAAAAGAGAACCTGCAAACCAAGAAGCACCCGTGACTGCCATGCGGATGAAAGCTGGCCAGGCTGAGCAAGGCCTGTGCATATTTAACCGAGCCAGTAAAGACCTGGGCGTGTATTTCAGTGCATGGTGCTTGCTGGTTGAACCTCGAGGTCCCCCCGCCCCCCGGTATCCCACATACACCTCAAGAAAACCAAGCAAACAGACTAAAGTGAGATAACAAAAACACAGAAAATGAGACATGTTATCAACGGTTGCTGGGCTGGGCTGGGCAGACTAGAGCAGGAGGGGGGGAAACGGCAGTGGGTTCCCTGAACGCTCAGACCATTGCATGGAAACTGAAGCTGCAGAATCACTTTGGAAAGGACCTAACATCAAGTAGAAAAACGTTTGCTTCAGAGCATCCGATACAGCACAAACCACAGGGAGACGGACACAGCCCATCAGGGAAGTCAGGCCGAGCCGTAGGCCTGGGCGGCGTCCCACGGCAGGATGCAGTGTGGTTCCAGGAAGCCCGGACAATCTCCCCTCCCCACACACGTATGCACACACATCGGAGTGATTTTTATTCATTTTTATCACTTCAACTGCTACCTACCCCAAAGGCAAACTCATTAACTCTGAGAACTCTGACTGAGAATCGGAAACAGCACAGAACAAAAAAGACAGCTCTGGGAATGTAGAATGCGCTGTGTTGACCCCTGCCGTCCATCAAGGGAGCGTTGGGAGGACGCGACTCTGCTGCACAGAAGGCTCACGGGGTGTGAGCTGTGCACTGAGCGGCTTGCTGGACGCACAGGCACACCACGGTGGAGGCATGAGGCGCCAGGCGCCAGCACTGGCATCTCACCACCGGAGAGTGGGGTCTCCAGTTCTTCACACACAACCTCTCATGGTGGAGGCCTGGGGTGGGGGGGCGGATGCCCAGCCACTAAAGACCTGCACTGTGTGGACAGCCAGCGTGGACAGCCAGCGTGGACAGTCAGAATGGACAGTCAGCATGGACAGTCAGTGTGGACAATCAGTGTGGACAGTCAGTCTGTGGACAGTGTGTGGACAGTCAGTGTGGACAGTCAGTGTGGTCAATGTGTGGACAGTGTGTGGACAGTCAGTGTGGTCAATGTGTGGACAGTCAGTGTGGTCAGTGTGTAGACAGTCAGTGTGGACAGTGTGTGGACAGTGTGGTCAGTGTGTGGACAGTCAGTGTGGTCAGCGTGTGGACAGTTAGTGTGGTTGGTGTGTGGACAGTTAGTGGTCAGTGTGTGTACAGTCAGTATGGACAATGTATAGACAGTCAGTGTGGACAGCGTGCTGAAAGTCAGTGTGGACAGTGTGTGGTCAGTATGGGCAGCCTGTGTGGACATTCCACTGGTTTTTACCAGCTTCCACTCGGCCCCAATCCTTTTGTTCCCTTGTCATCGGGTCAATCACAGGAAGAGAAGGAGGAGGAGGAGGAGGAGGAAGAGGAGGAGGAGGAGGAGGAGGAGGAGGAGGAGGAAGTAGGAAGGAGGAGGAGGAGGAGGAAGGAAGGAAGAAAGAAGGAGGAGAAGGAGGAGGAGGAGGAGGAGGAGGAGGAAGAGGAGGAGGGCTTTTTCATGGATCCCTGGCCGAGCTCCCCAGCTCCCTCCATTCTCTTCCCCAGCCTCGGGAATGTCACATTCATGGTTTCCTGGAACGCTCGCTTTGTCCCTGGGGACGACAGGCTGGAGGTCCCTCTTTAGCTGTAAATCTGGCCGTGACTCCATCCGAACACAGGCAGCACCTCTCGACTCAGGTCAGTGAGGTTGGGGTCCTGGCACCCCAGGAAGAGCCTCTCCAGCTCTGTCCACACAGGACAATCGACTGTGGCAGGCGGGGAGAGAGGCCCCAGGAACGAGCCCGCCCTGCTCTGCGCCTGCGGTGTCGGGTGGGGCGGCCCAGGCAGGCTCACACAGCCACAGTAGCTAGAGTAGGAAAGACACGGTGGACATCACGGGAGGGAGTTCTGAAAGGATCACTGAGCTCTGCGTTGCCATGCTTTGCTGACCACAGTGGGGCTGGGGCTTTACAACCGGCTCTGCCTGCGTGATTAACAGTTCACAGCCCCACAGCCCCAGTGACAGCTCTGTCTCCACAGACATGCATGGGGTGTGGGAGCACACCCCACTCGACAGCGTCCCCGGCGCGGTGGGGAGATTCCCCCACGCAGAGGGAGCACACCCCACTCGACAGCGTCCCCGGCACGGTGGGGAGATTCCCCCACGCAGAGGGAGCACACCCCCACTCGACAGAGTCCCCGGCGCGGTGGGGAGATTCCCCCACGCAGAGGGAGCACACCCCACTCGACAGCGTCCCCGGCACGGTGGGGAGATTCCCCCACGCAGAGGGAGCACACCCCACTCGACAGCGTCCCCGGCACTGAGATTCCCCCACGCAGAGGACGGGCAGCGGGGCCCACGGGGAGCCTCCGGTCACGGAGGAGCACAACTGTCCCGCACACACCTGTGGGGGTCCTGGCGGTGAACTCGGGGTCGAAGTGGAAGGTGTCCTCGGGCCTGCCCACTGCGGGCTTGAAGGGAGGCTTGATTTCCTTCCGGTACAGCTTCTGCAGGGGGAGCAAGGCAGGGTGAGGGGCTTGGGCTCTCCGGGGCCCGCCTTTCCCCAGGAGCAGCTCCACACCTCGCGCATGCATGCGAGGACAGGGCCCAGCTGTGTCATCCCACTCGTGTGTCAGCACGAGACGGGGTAGGCAGCAGAGAGGCTCAGTGTGCAGTGCATGGTTTGCGATGTGCTGTGGCTTTAATTTTAGGACAATACTTTCAACTTCTCCCTCGACGTAAGCACTTTTTTTCCTTCTTGCCAGTGTTGGGACTCGCTCGAGCCTGGCCGCCGACCCTGAACTTTCGAGCTCAAGGGTAGTGTGCTCTACCACTTGAGCCACAACTCTTCTGGCTTTTTGTTGGGTAACTGGACATAAGAATCTCACGGACTTTCCTTCCGAGGCTGGCTTGGAACCGTGCTCCTCGGATCTCTGCCTTCTGAGCAGCGAGGTTTACGAGTGTGAGCCACGGGCGCCTGGCTGGCTGTAAGGCTTTGGTTTCTAAGTAAAACCCTACAAGTGGCCTGGTAACTTTGGGGCTGCCACCATGGAGCTTGTCTTCAGCTCAGCGGGGACCATGAAAGCAGAGGTTCAGGCTGCTCTAGAGCACAAGTCCCTGCTACGAATACTATCTGTAACAACGAAAGCCACCCTAACTGCACGCTAAGCTGTTATGGTGAGAGTGCTGGCCTTGGACAGCGCCCTGGAAACAAAGAGGAGAAGACAGTGCCCCCCCACTGCCTCCACCCCCAAATGGCTATTTTCTGCCCATTCAAGTATTTTGCACTTGGGTGACAAGCTCATTGTCACTGCACTCAGATGAGCACTGGACGGGGAGCCCTGTGAACATTATTAAACATGTTCCAGGATTAATTGATATGCTTGGGGACCCTGGGGCTTCCCGTTGCCTCTCCACCTTCCGTGCCTGTGGATTCTGGAGAGCCTGGGCGAGGTTCTGAGAGGTGCACGCTCACTCTGTCTCTGACGGGCGGAGGGGGTCAGGACGGCTGGGCAGGGCACTGGAGCCAGGCGGCGCCTCTCAGGGCCAGCCCTCTATCATCGCCCCAGCCTTGCCCTGTGTTCTGAGTGTGACTTACATTCCAGTCTATGGTGACAAAGAAAGGGTGGCGCTTGATCTCCTCCACTCCATCCAGGCCAGCACCTGCCACGGCAAAGCAGAGACGCGCTCAGAACCAGCCCAGGCCCCGTGCTGACCGTTCCGAATGCAGTGGTGCGGGAAGGAGCCAGAGCTGCAGCTTGCTCCTGCCTGCAGGGACCTGTCACCAACCCGAGCCAGAGGTGGCCCTGGGCAGGGGGTGGCAAGGGGTGCAGGGTGTGCAGGGGGCCGGGCTCCATGTCTGGTGTGGGAGGTCTGGACCGTCAGCAGGGCCTTCTACAGTGGGGTCAGAGGGGCTGAGTGCAGAGCATCAGGTCAGGCCAGGGGCGGGGGGGCACCAGGAGGGAGGAGGGGCTCCGTCAGGACAGAGCCCTGGGTGCCGTGGCACTGGGAAGACGTGGTACTGTCGTGATTGGTACCATGATGACTCGGTGACCAAGTTCTCAAGCTGCCACCGTGTGTGGTCAGCCGATGCCAGCACCAGGCGGAGCTGTACTTTCCGTTCAGCTCCGGAGGCTCTGCACTGCTCTGAACAAGGCTCTGTGCGTGGCAAACAGCACCCGAGGGCCTGGACTCTGCACCTGTCTCAGGATGGTGGTGGCCAGGGGGCCCCAGGCCTCTGCTCCACTGTCTGAAGGGAATGCCACCTTCGCCATGAGGGAGACAAGGCGGGGCCTGTGTGCACACCAGTCCTGTGACGCGACTTCACACTATGTGCAACCTGTCCTGTGATTTGTCTCCACATGGTGTGTAATCTGTCCTGTGACTCCACCCCACATTGAGCACATCCTATCTTTCTGATATCACTTGTGATATCACCAACATCACAACAGCAAGAGGGAGAGGAGGAGGAGGAGGAGGAGGAGGAAGAGGAGGAGGAGGAGGAGGAGACAACAACACAGGAGGAGACTCCAGGTGACTCAGTACCACGTCACAAGCCCAGTTCTGCCTGCTTCAAAGTCTGGTGTTGGGGCCTCAGCCGTGGATGTGAATTAACACCTGAGACTCACTGGGTTCAGTGGGTAAGAAAGAGGATGATGGGAGCCCTTTGTAGGGCTGTGTAGCCCATAGCAACCCTCCCAGAGCAAATGTGTTCATTTCTGGACTACAGACTTCCTTATTCTCTCCTGAAACATTTCAAAGCAGATGATCTGGGACCCAGTCTCCAGCTGTCTATAGTGGATGTATTTGAAAAGAGCAGGGGCCAGGTTCCAGGGAAGAGGATGGGGTAGGTTTGTGCTAAAGTCTGCGCGGAAGCCAGCAGGCTGTGGGATCCTGACCAAGCCGCCAGCAAGCCGTGGTTTGTTCTGGGGGAGGCCCGCGGTCATCTGTCTCATGGATGTTTGGAACAGGAGACCAGTGTTCCTCTTGCTAGCCTGGCCTGGTCTAATGGCATGTGGAGACGCCGTGGAGTGGGTCCATGTGTGCATTTCCGTGCTGAGTGGGTCCGTGTGTCCATTTCCACGCTGAGTTGGAGCTTCCACATGGGGGCTTAGGCTGTCACGTGGAATTTAAACTCTAACGGGAAGGAGTGCCCGCCTCCACTGCCCGTTTGAACCACGGTGGCGAGCATGCTCCTTTCACGGCAGGCCTCGACATTCTCATGACTCCACTCCCAAGAGGTCTGCTATCCGCCCGATTCTCACTGTAACGGTTCACGTACGTAGGTTGCTGTGTGCGTGATTAATTCCTAGCTCTCAGGTGGCAGTTCTTATGGAATCATACAGAATCTATATCTGATTTTTTCTTTTTTGAAACAACATAAAGAAGCTGAGCTGGCAGTTTATTTTCCTCGTACACTGATGGCTTCTCTTTTCAGGCTACATGTGAATGCTCAGCCTAAAACTGTCCAGGTTAGCTAGACAGACTGATTTAAACACTAGATCTACTTTAAACGTTTTCCCTCCCTTCATTCCTTTCTTCTTTTACTGGGGTTTGAACTCAGTGTCTTGCACATTGGGCTGGCACTATAGCACTTGAACCATGCCCTCATCCCTTTTGGTTTTAGTTGACTACTTTACATACGACTCCTACAGCAGTGGGGGGGGGCGGTGTACACTGCTGTGGTTAGCTTGTCCTGTTGAGACTGGGTCTTCTGAATGTTAGCATGGGCTTGAACCAGGATTACAGGCATGAGCCACCATGCCTGCCTTGTTTGCTTCATTCTTACTGAGGTGCCATCTTCTTAGTTTTAAAGTTCTTTCTTCCCATTTGAAATTTTGTTCCCCGATTTTACAAGCCTTGCCGGGTACTCTGGGTAGAGAATGAGAGCCACAGGCGGGTCAGGCATCAGCAGATCCGCAGACACTGCCAGCCCACACGGCTTACAGGGATTCCAGGCGTTGGCTTGAAGCTGCCCAGCTGGGGTGGGAGGCTTGGCACACACAGAAACTGTGTTACGATGGGCCATAGGGGCTGGCACAGGTCACCCCACGGCTCACACCAGGGGCCAGCACGGCTCACATGGGATGCCATCCACGTGCAGCTTCAGAACTCGCCCTTGGGACAGACGTAGCAGCAAGTGTCCCAGAGCCCCCTGACGGGGCCCGGCAGGTGTGTTCCCAGAACATAACTGCATTGCTCGCCGCCATCTCCTTGGCTTGCTAGGCTGCTTTCCCAGTCCTCTGCACGTCTTCCTGTCCTCGCCTCCTGCCCCTGCCATCTCAGTGACCTGTGCTCAGTTCCAGCTCGGCTGGAACTTGGCTGGAGCTGCCCTCCTCACCACAGGAGAGGCTGCCTACCCTGCTGTCCCCTCTGGGTCCCCAAGCATGCTGCCCTGTCCCCAGGGGACCCTTACCCAGCCGGTTGCAGGGATTCCGCTTGAACAGTGCTCTGAGCAAGCTCTGGGCCTCAGCGCTGAGAAACTGCGGCATCCCCAGCTTGGCCCTGGAAGACACGGCAGGCAGGAGGGGGAGGTGGGCGCCCCACGGCCCTGCCCTGTCCCCACCTCCATCTCTGGACGCTCGTGGGTGGGGGTCCTGGGGCCCGCGGTCACCATTAGCACTGCTGGAGGGATTCGTCCAAATGCAGCCAGCCCAACGACAACCCCAGTCACACCCCCTCATTTTAAAGGGAAACCCACGGAAAAAGGCCTTCAGCCACAGGGGGACGTGGCCCCCCAGCCACGGCTACTCTCTGCATGCCTCTGTGCCCAGCTGTGGGGGCACCAGGGGGAACGACAGGGAACGGTTGAATCTGGAGCCCCGGGACCTGGGCACAGGCTCAGCGTGGAGTCTGCGTGGTTCATCCCCCCAGGGGCAGGAGGCTCTGCTAGCCGGAGGGGATGTCCCAACTTGACAGAGTGAAGACCCCGGCCCACCCCACCGCACCACAGGTGCGGCCCTCTGGGGTGGGGCCCTACTCACTTGAGAATGAGGGCCATCGTCTCCTTCCTGTCCTTCCCCTGGAATGGCAGGGACCCCGTGAGCATCTCGAACTGCGAAGGAACAGAACAGGTGAGTCCTGCCCTGCTCCTCCTCCCACAGTACAGCGCCCACGTGGCGCTCTGGTCCGGGGCCACGGTGCAAGAAAGATAACACGGAGAGGCCTGCGGCCTGGCCGGAGGAGGGGAAGATGATGACGAAGAGTCGGCACACGTAGCTAAAAGGAGGCTCCGATCTCGGACCGGCAGAGGAGCCACTGTGATAAATCCGATAAATCACACAGACTCAAATCTCCCTTACAACAGTCACGCTAGCGAAGGGAGCTCCCCTCGCTTTAGTCTTCTTTCTCCCCACTCCTGCCTCCTCGAGTCTGTCGATGGCGCTCCCTATCATTTCCAGAGGAGCCCTGGCTGTGGTGAGGGCTGGGAGGGGACCGTCCTTGCCGCTGGCACATGCCATGGTACAGGGCTTCCTCTCCGGCCCCCTGGAACCCTGCAGGAGGGGATCGGGTCTGGGCTGCAGCTACAAATGAAGCTGCTCTGGAGGGATTCGGCTGGGAGTCTCCTGCCTTGTGGAAGGAGAACTAGCTGGGGAAAACCTAGGAAATTAAAGAGGGCGAAGGTTATGACATTCACATTCTCATAGGAGTAAGTCAGAAGGTGGCAAGGGCGCCTTGGAGAAAAGCATGCAGGCCTGCCTGCGGGCTCTGGGAAGACAGACTCCATCTTAGCTGCTCTTTACAGGTGTGAAAAGTCACAGAGGAAAACCCTTCCACCACCCCAGCACGTCAGGCTTCTCACTGCCATCTCGACAAGCTGCATAGACCAGGCTGAGCACCAGTGCTCGGCGAGTCCACGGCGGGCGCCTCCCCAGGCCTCCACACCAGCCTGAAGGTGCCAGGGGCCCCAGCCTGTGGGGGGTGAGGCCAGATGACCTGGCAGGGTCTGTGCCCAGCTCAGTGGGGGGAGGGAGAGACGGGGGCCAGGAAAGGGGTCAGGCACCACTCCCACTGTCCCCAAGGCCACCAGGTCCCATGCACCTGGTTCCCTATCTGGGAAGGAAACCGGCTCTGTGGTGGATAAAAAAATGCTTCATTCTATTGTGAGCTTCGCTTCATGCCATGTCCAGAACTACAAACCTTTACTATGGACATCATCCTATGCCTCTTTAAATCTGATGAGTTAAATGGAACAGTCTGGCCTTTAATATTACTTATTCTTATTAGAATCTTGATTCCATTTTCCTCCTCCTCCTCCTCCTCCTCCTCCTCCTCCTCCTCCTCCTCCTCCTCCTCCTCCTTTGGTAGCACTGGGGATTAAACACAGACGCCAGCACTCTACCACTTGGTCCACATCCCCAGTGCTTTTTGTCTCAGGTTCCGAGGCCAGCGGGGCCTCAGTCCTCCTACCTCCACCTCTGGGGTAGCAGGGATTAGAGGCATGTGGCGCTACATCTAGTCTCTGCTTCACTGTCTGATTAACAGGAAGAGGAGAAGGCTGCCGGAACTTTCTGCTGTGCCGAGAGCCCAAGCCTGGCGGGTGCCCTTGACGCCCGGTTTTCCACCCTCCTTTCTGAATCCCTGGACCAAGCCAAGATGGGAAGTCCGGGTGGGAAGGAGCTCACCTCAGGGAAAGTCCTTCCCCTGGGACGTGGGGACAGAGAAGCCCCCTCCCCTGGGACACGGGAGCTCCCTGCACAGGACGTGGGGACGACGGGGAAGTTCCCCCCATGGCCCCCCATGAGCCGTTACCATGAGCACGCCAAAGGACCACCAGTCGGCGCTCTGCGTGTGCCCTCGCCGGTTCACCACCTCGGGCGCCATGTACTCGATGGTCCCGCAGAACGAATAGGCCCTCTTGTCGTGGTCGATGGCCTCCTTGCTCAGGCCGAAATCTGAATGTGAGCACACCACACAGCTGCTTCTCCTCCAGCCTGGGCTCAGAACCCCCTGTGCAGGCCTGGCCACTCAGGCCCATTCGGCTGGCCAGGCCTCGCCCCCCCCCCGCCCACTTCCTCAAATGAGGGCCGTGGGGCCCTGGCTGCACAGCATGGCCATGCCCAGTGCCAGACACAGTGGCTCCGGCAGGAGGACTTCAGGTGGAGCCCCTGCCGGCCAGGAGGCTGGGATGGACTGGCAGAGGCGCTGCTCTGCCAGGGCGGGGGGCAGCGGGGACTTAGGGGCCCTCCTTAAGAACATGGCCTTCTGGCTGGGAGCGTGGCCTAGTGGTAGAGTGCTTGCCTAGTATGCATAAAGTTCTGGGTTCGATTCCTCAGTACCACATACATAGAAAAAGCCAGAAGTGGTGCTGAGGCTCAAGTGGTAGAGCTCTAGCCTTGAGAAAGCCAAGGACAGTGCTCAGGCCCTGAGCTCAAGTCCAGGACTGGCAAAAAACAAAGCATAACAAAACAACACGGTCCCTGGCTGGGGCGGTGCTATGAATATGGCGCTAGGGCGGTGCTATGAATATAGCACTAGGGCATAATAACAGACCCTAGAGATGGCGGTGTTGTCACCCAGACCTATGATTCTCCCAGGACCAGAGCCTCCAAGATGCAGCGTCAGCGGGATGGGGATTCTGCGGAAGCCCCTGCTCTCCTGGGGTCTGTGTGAAGGGGGGAAGCGGGTGCCAAGCAGAGCAAGACGGAAGGGCTGCGCTGCTGGCCAGGAGCGGGGAGGGGGCAGCTCCCCAGAGCTGACAGAAAAAGAGGCTCCCTGCAGCGGTTCCCACGAACGCGCCTGCTGCCATCTCGAGGTGAACCTCCAGGACTGAAGGGGCAGATGGCTGTGTGGCTTCTGGTGGCCTGTTACAGCATCCACAGGAAGCTGGCCCACACCAGGGCCACTGCGACGTGCCTGGCTGTTTTCAGTGGGGTCCGACTTACTGGGGCCCCAGGGTTTGGATGGAAACAGGAAAACAGTTAGGCAGCTACTGCAGTGGCCGGGAGGGGAGAGGCGGCAGGAGGAGACCTTGGGCTGACCCGGGCTCAGCGTGGGCTGGCCTGAGCAAGACACTGGGAACACGGAGCACGGTCCTGAGAGAAGGCTCCGGAAGGTGGGGGAGCAGGAGGGGTCGGCAGAGAGTGAGCCTCAGGGAGCCTCATGCTGGGAAGACCAGAGCTGAAAACCAGCCCGTGGCCACGGAAGGTCTAGCAACTGTGTACACGACAAGGGCTGAGATGGCACCACAGAGGAGAAACTTACGTATTTCTATTTACAAACCTGTGATCTTAATATGCCCGTCTTCATCCAGGAGGATGCTGAAAGAGAGGGAGCGAAAACGGAACTTCAGAAAGAGGCCCGCCTCTGCCTGCTGTGCCAGCTCAGCCTACCACGGGGTGAGGGGACACAGCTCAGCCTGCTACCCGGGGGACATAGCTCAGCCTGCCACTGCAGGGGGGGGGACTGGCCTCACCCAGCACTGCAGAGCCTGGATGCCAGCCCCTCCTGTGTGGGAAGGCGGCTCTTATGTGGCTGCTGGGCCAAGAGAGGGCCTGGAGGAGGAGGCCCTGCACACCTCACTTACAGGAGGGCCCCGCCATGAACCCTGCGGACCCTGGAAGCAGGACGGGTGCTCCAGGGAGGGGAGGCACTGCAGAATGAAAGCAGTGGAGACGGTGGCAGCCATGGGTGGGGAGGCAATGCTGGGGCCATGTCAGATGCCACTGAGCTGCATGGAACCTGGCCCAAGGGGGGACGCCAGGCTATCCGTCTACTGACGTGACTCAACCTTGGGCTTGGGGTGGGGAGGGCCTGCCTCTCAGGGGAGGGGGGGTGAGGAGAGTACAGCGCACGCGTCAGGATCACCCGCTGCCATTGAAGATCTATTTCCTAACCATTCAACTGAACAGCAAACCCTCATTCTCTACCCTCTTCTGAGCCATTTGAATCACTGACGTCCATAAATGGCACCACACACCAGGCCCGGCGATGTATAAGGTAAGGAGATCCACGGACACTGCGTGTGCAGGCTCACAGGGTCTGTGCACACCGCGTATGCAGGGGTCCTGGGTCCTAGCTGACCTCAGGGCCAGTCCAGGGGAGTGACAGAGGAGGAGCGTGAGCTGGCCATCTGTCCTTAGGCTGCGACCTCTCTGCTGCCTCGTATGCTCAGCAGACAGCACCCTACCTGGGGCAGGCCTGGCCGTGTCTCTGTGGCTCTGTGCTCAGCCTTGCAGAGCGGAGAGTGAGACCATCAGTGAGTTTATCTCAGAGTCACCCGTGGACCCTAAAACACCCCTGAGCCTCCTGGGTAAGCAGATCCCCTGACGTGCACATCAGCTCCACGTAGCGTGTGGAAAAAGGAAATGTGCAATGGATGCCGTGTGGCCAAGATTAGCCAAGGGCCTAGAGCTAAACACACGACCAACCTCCATCTCTGAAGACACACGCTCCTGGAGCTAAAATCACAACTGACTTCTCCAAAGAAACAGATCTCCATCTCTGAAGACACTCAGATCCTATGGCTAAAAGACAACCATCGATCTCCGACGGTCCTGGGGAGACCTGAGGCCACAGCCTCACAGCTGAATCCTTGGTAAAGCTGAGGTGACCTCGGACTTGCTGATGTGGTGGACAGGGAGCCCTGGGTATGGAGGAGGACAGGGGAGAAGAGGGGGGACGGGACGAAGATGACTCTCCTCTGATACTTCTGGCGGCAGAAGCGGGTGGGAGCTTGGACCAGCCCTGCTCCAAGCAGGTCAGCAGACCCACGTGTCAGGCCCGAACCTGAACGGGGCCCGCAGATGGAGCGAGACAGCGCTGTCCACGCCCCACGGACACCGGCAAGCGGCCCGCTGCCGGGCACCGCAGGGTGGGGACACCACATGGCTTGCGTTGCGATGGCAGATGTCCCACACGGCACAGCGGCAGCGGGGCCGGGGTCCCCTCCGGGCGCCCGCCTTCCTCTCACTCACTTCTCGGGCTTCAGGTCTCTGTAGATGATCCCCAGGCCGTGCAGGTGGTCCAGAGCCAGGGCCAGCTCCGCCAGGTAGAACTTGACGTCCTCCTCCGTGAACATCACCTGCAAGGGGGAAAGGCCAGAGCCCGCGTGTTGCTCGGCTGCTGGGTTGCAGGGCATGGCAGGGGTCGGGGCTCCGTTCTAGAAAGAGCCCGCACACAGATGTCTTGGGGTCCCCTCAGCCCCTGCCAGCTCTCCCCCCGGAGGAGGGCAGAGCGTCGTGGAGCGGCTGACTAGCTCTGGGGAGTTCAATACCAGTGCTTCTGTGTGAGCTCACAGCGTCTCAACTCAAACAGCGAGGCCGCCCCGGGGAGGCCATGCCAGACTAGACCCCAGCCTGGAGTCACACCTCATCTTTCTCCCTGCTACCTCCTGTCACTCCCACCACTCCCCCGGGCGTCTACACCCGGAAGGGACTCCTAACAAACACAGCGCCAGCGCCCAGTGCCCAGCCTCAGGCCACCAGGCTGGGTGAGGACCCTTGGGGGGTGAGGTAGGTACCTAAGGACTCTCAAAGGCTGGGTTGACCCGGCCTGGCAGGACTGGAGCCTCAAGATGGGGGCTGCTCATCTAGGCGCCCGCACAGCTCACAGGCCAGAAGCCCGGGCCCGTGGCAGCTGGCTTCTAGACCACGTCAGAATGCGACTGTAGTCACGTCAGCAGGAAGGCAAACCCTCATCACACAACACTGTCTACAGTGACTGCGAGACACCAGCACCAGGGACGAGCGAGCGTTCTCGTCCTGATGTGGAAAGTGGGAGGCGGGTGGGCAGCTCACCTTGAACTTCAGCTTCTGGAGACCCTCCCCGGCCCTAGCTGGCTCGCACCGTTTCTGGTTGGTTTTTGCTTTTCTAACCTGGTCCATGTAAGTCCAGTCACTTGCTTACAGTCAAATCCCCCCTCACCTGCTGTCTGTCCACGGGCTGGAATCAAATGCCCCCCAGCCAATGTTCAATACCGCGTGCAGGACACCCCAGACCACGCACATGGGTGCTCAGACGCCAGCAGACAACCCCACTTCCCAGGCCCAGGGCGCATGGCAGTGTGGTCCCCAAGTCTGGGACAGGCCACTGCCCCAGACGTGCGCCCCTTGGTGGTCACACGTGGCAGGCGCCTCTACGCCAGCAGTGGGCGTAAACCCAGCATGCTGCAGGGGGAGGGGGCAAAGCAAGGCTTTCTTCACATGAGGTGCGAGGTGTGCCCGGTGGCCCGGCCACCTGTCCGAAGGGAGGAGGCCATCTGCTCCGGCGGTGAGAAGGGACAGCACCCTTCGCTCACCGTAACAGGAGATGACTTCTGCAGCTGGCTGGGCAGGGGACACACCAGAGGATCGGGTGCGGGGTCAGCTGGACACGGCCAGCCAGGCCCTGGCACTCCATCTGGGTCTGCTTCCTCCACCCAGCATTCTCCCCTGGTCACGTGGAGGCACACGTCGTCCCCTCCGGCCCCTGACCTGGCGGCCCCCAAATGAGGGAGTGACCCACGGCCTATGACCTTGCTTTGGTAAGAGAGACCTGGGTGGGCAGAGGAAGTCAGGCAGGCGTCTGGAAGCCCCTCGGATGGCAAACAAAAACTGCCAAAAGAACAGGCGCTGCCCTGTAGCCACCACTCAAACCGATGCCCCTGAATGGAACTACAGGTCCAGCCAGGCTCTGGTTCCGCTTGCTCGTGCCGGAGACGTGGCGGGGGCGGGGGAAGGGGGCGCTTACTTCTTTGGAGAGCCTGGTGAAGAGATCTCCTCCGCGCAGGAAGTCCAGAATCAGGTAGAGTTTCCCTTCGGTCTGGAAGGCTGTGGAGGGCGTCACCGTCAGCGCCACACCAGGGACCCCCTCTCAGACAGCATCTTCATGGCCCAGAGCCTGCTCTCTCTCTGGCTGCGACCACACTGTTGTCCTGCTAAGCTGTGACTCCTCACATGCACGGGCCAGCCGGAGGCCAGGACAGTGCCAGTGGGGATACATTACCAAGTCTTGTGTCCTGCTTTTGCTGGGGTCTGGAGAGGTTTTCTTTCTGTTTTTCCCTCCCTCCCTCCCTCCCTCTGGCATGCAGGGACTGAATGGCCTCATGAGGCCCAGTGGCTCTGAGGCTACTGCTGGGCTGGCCAGGCCAGACAAGGAGGGTGTGTCAGGCATGAGAGCCAAGGCCAGGCCTGGACCCTCATTTCCCATCTGTTCTGACACATGGGCGCCACTGCTGGGAGAAGGCCTGGGATTTCCACACTCTGAGAACTCACACTAAAAGTAATCCTGGTCCTAGAAACCCTGGCGGCAGTGGGGGGGGGGGGGCAGTGCAGCCTCGAGGTGGACGTCGGGTCCATCTCGGGGCCTGTCGGCAGTGGGGGGCCTGTGACGCTACACAGTAACACATACATTCAGTGTAAGAGCCTCCATGAGGTGCCCTGTTCTTCACTTATTCTGGAAGTTTCCCGGTGAACCCCGCCCCCCCCCCCCCCGGACCTCGGGCCTGTGAAACTGGTGGAAGATCCTCACTGCCCCTGGGTCCTGAGCTCCGCACATGGCCCTGTGCCTCTGGATGCCAGAGGGGCGGTGTGGCGCCAGCCTTGGGGGGGGTCTCTCCACCCGCTGACAGCCAGCCCTCTGCTCACTTACCATAGTGAAGCTTCACAATGAAGGGGTGATTCACTTCCGCCAGGATGTCTCTCTCCATCTTGGATCTGACTCGGTCTCGAACTGCAGGTCAGAAGCAAAAGTGGCTCAGGGTGGGATCAAGAGTTTGGAGGAGAGACAGGCACTGGTGGCTCGCACTCGTAACCCTGGCTACTCGGGAGGCTGCGATCTGAGGATCACAGCTCAGAGCCAACCCAATCAGGAAAGCCCAGGAGACGTATCTCCAATTAGCCACTCAAACTGGGAGCGGAGGAGTGCTAGCCTAGAGCCAAAGGCTCAGGGACAGTGCCCAGGCCCTAAGTTAAAAAAAATGTTTAGTGGCTCAGAACAGCAACTCCACCGGCCTCTTACTGCTCACGTGACTTGCAGAGTGTAAAGGCCACCCCTCCATTTAGAATTAGTCGTTATCTACATTCTGATACATCTGATTCTTCCCTGTGACTCTGCCTCTATTTCTTTTT
The DNA here is from genome assembly GCF_031878675.1 of Megascapheus bottae. Taxonomy (NCBI): domain Eukaryota; kingdom Metazoa; phylum Chordata; class Mammalia; order Rodentia; family Geomyidae; genus Megascapheus; species Megascapheus bottae. The sequence continues at coordinate 1,981,486 of NC_143516.1, read as the reverse complement.
TCTGTCAGTTGTGAGACTTGAACTCAGGGCCTGGGCGCTGTCCCAGAGCTCTTTTGCTCAAGGCTAGCACTCTAACCACTTTGAACCACAGATCCACTTGTGGTTTTCTGGTGGTTGACTGGAGTCTCACAGGGACTGTTCTGTCTGGGCTGGCTTTGAACTTTGATCCTCAGATCTCAGCCTCCTGAGAATCTAGGATTACAGGTGTGAGCCACCGTTCCCAGCCTCTATCTTTTTATCAACAAGAACACTGGATACAAATTGTAGATGTGAGGCATTTTACCCCTAGGTGCGTTTGTATAATAAGACTTTTAAAGAGGGACCTGGAGTTTGGCCTACTGGTAGTGCTTGCCTAGCATGCACCAAGACCCAGGTTCGATTCCTCGGTACCACATACATAGAAAAAAGCCAGAAGCGGTGGTAAGGCTCAAGTGGTAGAGCTCTGGCCTTGAGAAAGTCCAAGGACAGTGCTCAGGCCCTGAGCTCCAACCCAGGACTGGCAAAAAAAAAGAAAGAAAGAAAGGAAGGAAGGAAGGAAGGAAGGAAGGAAGGAAGGAAGGAAGAAAGAAAGAAAGAAAGAAAGAAAGGGAAGCATGCATTTCTTTCTCACTGGAATCTAGTGCTAGATCTGAAAAACAGCCAATTCCTCACGAGGCCTTGGCAGTCACCTGTTAACATCTCCTCCCCGCATATCATTTACAGCAATCCTTTTTTCCTAAACAAGGAACATTATAGTGATTGGTAAAGTTATTTGCTTTGCTTCCAGAAGAGACTAATTCTACATCTTTTTCTCTCCTTGTAGAGCAATCCTCTTGGGAGCTGGACTGATTGGCTAGATATTTTGGGGCCTGTGGTATCTCCATCTTGACAGCCCTGAGGTATGGCTGTCCGGCCTTCTCCAAGGGTAGGACTCTCTCCCTACCATCAAGAGCTTTAAGCTCCTGCAAGAATAAAATAATCCACAGGGAGTCTTCTGGCATAGAGCCACCTGCAGTTTTCCCACAGCCTTTCATCCACTGGTGTCAGCATACAGACACAAATGGGGAGTTGGTGGGGCCCTGCTGTGTGGGCCAAGCGTGGAGGGGATGCCCCACATGCGCTCAGCAGTGGACAGAGAAGGAGATGGAGAGGCCAGAAGCCTAAGAGAAGCTCTGTGGCTTAGATAGCAGCAGTGGCTGTGCAGCTGGCCTCCAGGGAGCTCAGGGGCCAACTAGAGACTTCCCTCACCCGAGGACCCTCGGGGAAGGGCCCTCCTCCCGCCAGCCACAGAGAACAGAGGAGAAAATGACAAGGGACGCGGCAAAGCCTCTCTGCCAGCTCCAGCCAGTGTGAACACAAAGAGCTCCAGAGGATTTAGTGGGAGGAAAACAAAAATCAACACATCGAGGGACAGTGCAGGTGATGCCAGATAATGAAGACCACAAGGAAGGAAAGACATGTTCTCAAATTAAAAGCACAAGGCAGAGCAGGAGGCCCAGATTCTGAATGTGGTGGGCTCAGTCCAAGGACAGTGCAAAGGGGCAAGGGCTGTCCTCTCTTCTAGATGAGAAGACAGCCACCTCTGGCTCTAAGCACCTGCTCCCACATCTGGCTCACTCCACCAGGAGAATCTCAGTCCTGGGCCACAGGGGCCATGGGCCGGCTGCAACAGACCTGTGGGCCTTTGGGCACTGGGCCGGGGCTGCCGGAGACAGGACCTCGGTGGTGCCAGCCCGGCCCCTCTCTCCCTGACCTCTGTCTCAGCAGAGTGGCCCCAGGTTGAGACAGGCCTGCGTGACACAGGTAATTACCATCGTGTCTGGTATGCTGCTGCCGGAAGAGGCAACGCAGGAAGCCGGGGCCCGGCAGAGCTGCAGGCCTGGGGCTGCCTGCAGTCACAGGACGAGTGGAGGGCACGGACTCCACTACCGCCCCGATGGCTCAAGGAACCTCACCGCCGCAGGTCACGCTTTCTCCATTGGTGAAATCACCAGCACTCCACCAGCAAGAGGGGAGACCAAAACCTGTGCGTGGAATTGCCCTGCATTCCCGGAACCTGAAGCCATCCAACGGGAGCCTCACGGCTCCATGAGCTGGCCCAGAAACACAATCCGTTCAGTCTCGGGCAGCCTCGGAAGCTTGGTGTCCGAGCAAGTCAGTGCTTTTCTAGTGAGGCATCTCACAGCCCCACAGGCCCTGTGCACAGGCAGGGCAGTGCAGGGCCTTGCTTCCCACATGGGGGGCAGAGCACCTCGGGACTGTGCCCCGATCACGCTCCCCCTCCCCTCGCACACCCACCGCCCCGCCGCCCTCGTGGCCAGCCTCCAGGAGGCATGTGAGGCACTGCCGGGCTCAGATCATCATGGCGCTCACTGAATCAAAGGTCTGGCCATGGTCACACTATTTTGCTTCACCATCGACAGAACCCAACGTAACCCCTTCCCTTTGAGAACATGGGCTTCCATGAAAATGGCTGTAATGTAGGCGTGAAAACAGTGAGGTCCCACTGGAAAATTATTACTGCAAAGAACTACTTTGTATAAGAAGATCTGCTCAAGTTGGGCACAGTGGCTCACGCCTGTCATCCTAGCTACTCAGGAGGCTGAGCTCTAAGGATCGAGGTTCAAAGCCAGCCTGGGCACTAAAGACCATGAGACTCTTAACCACCAGAAAATGGGATGTGGTGCTGTGGCTCAAGGGGGAGGGTGGTAGCCTTGAGCTGAAGAGCTCAGGAACAGTGCCCAGGCCCAGAGTTCAAGTCCCACGACCAACAAAGAAAAAAATAAAGATCTGTTCAGAGCCAGATATGATGGCGCATCCGACGTCCCAGCACTCACAACGGCCAGCAGGTCCACCTTGAGTTTAAGTCAGAGCTTTTCGTTTTTCTTTATTTGTGTCTTGTTCTGTTTTATTGCTGATCACAGAGCTTGAACTTGGGTTCTGGGTGCTGTCCCTGAGCTCTTTTGTTCAAGGCTAGCACTCTACCACCTTGAGCCACAGTACCACTTTGGGTTTTCCGAAGGGTGATTGGAGATAAGAGTCTCATAAACTTTCCTGCCCGGGCTGGCTTTGAACTGTGGTCCTCAGATCTCAGCTTCCTCAGTAGCTAGGATTACAGGCGTGAGCCACTGGTACCTGGCTTAATTCGGCTTTTAAAAAAGACTATCTCAAAAAGAAAACCCCTGTCTCCTCCCCCCAGAAAAGAAAAACAGTGAAAAAATTCCCCCGACCCCAAATAATAAAACAAAAACAAAAACAGCTGGGAAATGGGGTATGGAAACCAGAATTCTACCTCCTGAAGACCAGGGCCCAGACACTGTGCTTAATTTGCATGGCCATCAACTACAAGCACCTCACTGAGAGTCCAGAGCCGAAGCCCAGGATTCCACCTAACACCCAACTAAAGCGCAGCCCTCCTGGCTCTCCCTGCTACGGAAAGGCCTGATTCCAAGTCCTGAGCCAGGGAAGTGCTATCATCTTTACATGTAGCCCCACAGAGAGAAAAGGACCAGAGATGCACAAAGCCAACCACCTCTCGTGTGTGTGTGTGTGTGTGTGTGTGTGTGTGTGTGTGTGTGCGTGTGCGCACGCGTGCATGCGTGTGAGAAGGGCACCCCTTGTGGATCTGGTCCTTGGCACACATGACTTAGAACCGCTGCCTGCAATCACTCTCCGTGAGTCTCGCACACAGAATCTGTCCATTTCGGGAGCCCGCAGATCCTCAGATTCTCAAGTGGCATGATTCCACAGGAGGCAGGGAGGGCCAGGAAGAGGGAGGAAAGGAGCCGGGCGGGAGCCCGCACACACGCCTGTCAGCTCTTTCCTCCTTCAGCTGCAGCACAGCTGATGACCCCTAGGAAATGATTTGTCACCTCTTTAAGGAAGAGTAGGGAGGGGATGGGCCTGTCATACCAAGCTTGCTCAAAGGTAGACTCAGGCTGTCAGCTCCGTTATCCTCCTCGTCAGATTGCTGACCACCCCCTCCCGTCCCCATCACTACCCCCCTCTCCACACTGGCAGCTAGCACACGTTTTGATAGACAACCTGAAGTTTAAAAATTATTTCCATTCGACGCCCCCCCCCCTTTAATTTTTCTTTGGCAAGATGCCTTGGAGACCTCCCCAGAGGCGGGGTTGTCTTTCCATCCTGGGGGCGCACAGAGCTGGGGGTGTCACCATCCCTGCCCTCCATCATGTGGCTAAGAATTCCCCACTGGCCTGCAAATGGGCAATGGTGAAAATGGGAGCTGGATGGTGGGCACTGGGGAAGGCAGCCGGCACTGGCAGTGGAGAGGGGACTCTCCCTGGAGCCCACCCCTTCCCCCGGGAGGAGCTGGGACAAACTCTGGACCCAGGTGAGGCGTGTGATATGATCCTCGAACATCTTCTAGGTTTTCCTTAGGAAAATGAGACTACAATTGGATTTAGGGAAGTTTCTGTTCTCGAGTGTTAGACCATTACTGAAAACTAAAACGCTAATGGATGGCAAATGATGTTGGGTTTTCAAGTTGACTTTGAAAGGAACATGAGGAGATAGACATTTTTCTTTTCTTTCTTATATATATAGATCATTTTCACAATATGAAAATGTTAGGCCCATTGGTCTAGAATATTTACATTGTAAATATTGCTAAAAGTCAAGTATATTTGGGGAGGGGTTGGTTGTATAGCTGAATGTAGAGCATAGAGAAAAAAGTTAGTGGGCACAGCCGCTGCTTCATTTCACATTACTACCTGCTGGAGTGGCTCTGTCTGATGTGTGCACGGACGTGTGTGTGTGCATATGCATGTACAACGGGCTGCAGAAGGCACTGGCCTGTAACCACCGAGCAGACACAATTTCATGTGTAAGTTCGCTCCGCCTCCCGCCTTCAAGGGTGGTCTGCGGTGTAGCTGGCCACTGCGGGTTTCTCTTCCTTGCCCGAGAACGCTGCACTGCGCAGACAGCACGCCATTCTTCAGCCACCAGGCAGCAGTGCTTCCCTCACTGCTCCGCTGAGAGGTGGTGGGGGTGTCGTCTGCGTGGTGGGACAGGCTCTGTGGAGACCTGCTGTCCACTCCTGCCCGTCCTCTACATCCGCCACACGATGAGCCCCTCTTCTGCAGGAGCCACAGCCGCCGCCCTGTTACCACAGGCTCCGTTCCAGCCCTGGTCCCCAGCGCACCCTGCAGGCTGGTGGAGCAGGGGCTGCCTTTCCTGGGTGTGTATGGCATGGACTGTCTGCCCCGTTGAGCTGGTGCTCAGGCCAACGGTCTCGACAGCCACACATGCTACACACAGTCGGAGCAGCCTCCTCCTCCTCTTCCTCCTCCTCCTCTTCCTCCTCCTCCTCCTCGCTGCTCCCCTCCCCGCATGGCTCAACAGGGCCGAGCATGTGCAGAAGATTGGTGTTTATGCTCTTTGGTGTTGTGGGAACTATGCAGACATAGTTTTGGTACTGGGGAAATCGTTGCACTGTTTGCTATTGACCAGCATGCCACGTGCCCCATGCTCTCCTGGAGAGTGTGTGGGGCATCTCACAGGGGGAGCTGGGCGCGCGGGTGCCACTCACCTTTCAAGGTGGCTTTCTTAAGGACTTTCATTGCGTACAGCTGGCCAGTGTCAGGTCCTGTGGCTTTCCTCACGAGGAACACCTGACAAAAAGAAACCAGCGTCTGACACTGACCACACGTCAAGCTCATTGTCCCCGAGACAAAGGACACTCAAGGAGATTCAGAGAACGTTGACCAACAAACACCCGCGGGCACCCACCCAACAGGAGATGCAATGGGCAACTTCACATGAACGTCAACCCGCCTTCGTGGGACAGACCTGTGCTTTTGACACCACTACTTCCTTTTCTTTTTGAGTCAGGGTCTCAGAAGAGAACAGAGCCTTGCCCTGGCCCATGTGGGAGAGTGTGGATCTCTGTGCATCTCTGTGCGCGTGTCCCCACAGCTGGACGAGCCCCAGGAGGAGGCTGCTCCCTCGTGTGTGGCTGAGGCCTGGGGGCAGGGCGTGGCTGCTCTAAGGCCACCCCTTGATGTGGTGGGCAGAGATGGGGCTGCAGTGGTCAAGAGAAAGTGTGCCAGGGTCCCTGCTGCAGGGCCGCCTTGCCTTGTTCTAGCTCTTCTCCTGGACGTTCCCCTGGGGACCTGGTCCTCGGCTCCCTTCTCTACACTAGCAGAGGTCACACTACCCCTAGCCATTGGGAGACAGCTGGGAGAGAAGGAGGCGTGTGTCCCCAGCGCTACTCTTACGCTTGTTTTCCAAGAAATGGCTTGTTTTCCTTTTTATTTTTTTTACAAGGGAAGCACTAAGCTTGGGGCTTTGTGATGGGAACCAAGGCTCCGGGGTTACCACCCGCCTCTGTCTGTCTGGCCTTCCCGGGCTCCCGGGCAAGCCTGTTCCAGGATGGTTCTGATCAGTTTCCCTCCTGACTGAGCCCTGGACCTTAGGCCTGCCTTGTGGAGCTCAGGCACCCCAACTCCCGATAACCAGGCACCTCGTGGGCCTCTGGCAGCCACAGCATGGCAACAATCACCCGGCAGCTGAGCCAGTCCACCCCACCCGTGGACACTCTTCTAGTCCACCACAGCCATGTACACTCTTCTAGTCCATCCCACCCGTGGACACTCTTCTAGTCCACCACACCCGCGGACACTCTTCTAGTCCACCACACCCGTGGACACTCTTCTAGTCCACCACACCCGTGGACACTCTTCTAGTCCACCCCACCCGTGGACACTCTTCTAGTCCACCACAGCCATGTACACTCTTCTAGTCCATCCCACCCGTGGACACTCTTCTAGTCCACCACACCCGCGGACACTCTTCTAGTCCACCCCACCCGTGGACACTCTTCTAGTCCACCACAGCCATGTACACTCTTCTAGTCCACCCCACCCGTGGACACTCTTCTAGTCCATCCCACCCGTGGACACTCTTCTAGTCCACCACACCCGTGGACACTCTTCTAGTCCACCCCACCCGTGGACACTCTTCTAGTCCACCCCACCCGTGGATACTCTTCTAGTCCAACACACCCGTGGACACTCTTCTAGTCCTCCACAGCCGTGGACACTCTTCTAGTCCACCATAGCCGTGGACACTCTTCTAGTCCACCCCACCTGTGGACACTCTTCTAGTCCACCACACCCATAGACACTCTTCTAGTCCACCGCACCCATGGACACTCTTCTAGTCCACCCCAGCCGTGGACACTCTTCCAGTCCTCCACAGCCGTGGACACTCTTCTAGTCCACCCACCCGTGGACATTCTTCCAGTCCACCACAGCCGCGGACATTCTTCCAGTCCACCCCACCCGCGGACACTCTTCTAGACCATCCCAGCCGTGGACACTCTTCTAGACCATCCCAGCCGTGGACACTCTTCTAGTCCACCACAGTCGTGGACACTCTTCCAGGCCACCCCAGCCGCGGACACTCTTCCAGTCCACCACAGCCGCGGACATTCTTCCAGTCCACCCCACCCGCGGACACTCTTCTAGACCATCCCAGCCGCGGACACTCTTCCAGTCCACCACAGTCGTGGACACTCTTCCACCCACCCGTGGACACTCTTCCAGTCCACCCTACCCGTGGACACTCTTCTAGTCCACCCACCCGTGGACACTCTTCTAGTCCAACCCACCCGTGGACACTCTTCTAGTCCACCCCACCCGTGGACACTTCTAGTCCACCCACCCGTGGACACTCTTCTAGTCCATCCCACCCGTGGACACTCTTCTAGTCCACCCACCCGTGGACACTCTTCTAGTCCACCACAACCGTGGACACTCTTCTAGTCCACCACAGCCGTGGACACTCTTCTAGTCCACCACAGCCGTGGACACTCTTCTAGTCCACCCACCCGTGGACATTCTTCTAGTCCACCACAGCCGTGGACACTCTTCTAGTCCACCCCACCCGTGGACACTCTTCTAGTCCACCACACCCGTGGACACTCTTCTAGTCCACCACAGCCGTGGACACTCTTCTAGTCCACCCCACCCGTGGACACTCTTCTAGTCCACCTACCCGTGGACACTCTTCTAGTCCACCCCAGCTGTGGATACTCTTCTAGTCCACCCACCCGTGGACATTCTTCTAGTCCACCACAGCCGTGGACACTCTTCTACTCCACCCCACCCGTGGATACTCTTCTAGTCCACCCACCCGTGGACACTCTTCTAGTCCACCCCATCCGTGGACACTCTTCTAGTCCTCCACAGCCGTGGACACTCTTCTAGTCCACCCACCCGTGGATACTCTTCTAGTCCACCATACCCGTGGACACTCTTCTAGTCCACCCCAGCTGTGGACACTCTTCTAGTCCACCCCACCTGTGGACACTCTTCTAGTCCACCACACCCGTGGACACTCTTCTAGTCCACCCCACCCGCGGACACTCTTCTAGACCATCCCAGCCGCGGACACTCTTCCAGTCCACCACAGTCGTGGACACTCTTCCAGGCCACCCACCCGTGGACACTCTTCCAGTCCACCCTACCCGTGGACACTCTTCTAGTCCACCCACCCGTGGACACTCTTCTAGTCCAACCCACCCGTGGACACTCTTCTAGTCCACCCTACCCGTGGACACTCTTCTAGTCCACCCACCCGTGGACACTCTTCTAGTCCACCACACCCGTGGACACTCTTCTAGTCCACCCCACCCGTGGACACTCTTCTAGTCCACCCACCCGTGGACACTCTTCTAGTCCACCACAGCCGTGGACACTCTTCTAGTCCACCACAGCCGTGGACACTCTTCTAGTCCACCCACCCGTGGACATTCTTCTAGTCCACCACAGCCGTGGACACTCTTCTAGTCCACCCCACCCGTGGACACTCTTCTAGTCCACCACAGCCGTGGACACTCTTCTAGTCCACCCCACCCGTGGACACTCTTCTAGTCCACCACAGCCGTGGACACTCTTCTAGTCCACCACAGCCGTGGACACTCTTCTAGTCCACCCACCCGTGGACATTCTTCTAGTCCACCACAGCCGTGGACACTCTTCTAGTCCACCCACCCGTGGACACTCTTCTACTCCACCCCACCCGTGGACACTCTTCTAGTCCACCCCACCCGTGGACACTCTTCTAGTCCACCCCACCCGTGGATACTCATCTAGTCCACCCACCCGTGGACACTCTTCTAGTCCACCCCACCCGTGGACACTCTTCTAGTCCACCACACCCGTGGACACTCTTATAGTCTACCCCAGCCATGGACACTCTTCTAGTCCACTCACCCGTGGACACTCTTCTAGTCCACCCCACCCGTGGACACTCTTCTAGTCCACCCCACCCGTGGATACTCTTCTAGTCCACCCTCCCGTGGACACTCTTCTAGTCCACCCCATCCGTGGACACTCTTCTAGTCCTCCACAGCCGTGGACAATGTTCTAGTCCACCCACCCGTGGATACTCTTCTAGTCCACCACACCCATGGACACTCTTCTAGTCCACCCCAGCTGTGGACACTCTTCTAGTCCACCCCAGCCGTGGACACTCTTCCAGTCCTCCACAGCCGTGGACACTCTTCCAGTCCACCACAGCCGCGGACATTCTTCCAGTCCACCCCACCCGCGGACACTCTTCTAGACCATCCCAGCCGTGGACACTCTTCTAGACCATCCCAGCCGCGGACACTCTTCCAGTCCACCACAGTCGTGGACACTCTTCCAGGCCACCCACCCGTGGACACTCTTCCAGTCCACCCTACCCGTGGACACTCTTCTAGTCCACCCCACCCGTGGATACTCATCTAGTCCACCCACCCGTTGACACTCTTCTAGTCCACCCCACCCGTGGACACTCTTCTAGTCCACCACACCCGTGGACACTCTTATAGTCTACCCCAGCCATGGACACTCTTCTAGTCCACTCACCCGTGGACACTCTTCTAGTCCACCCCACCCGTGGACACTCTTCTAGTCCACCCCACCCGTGGATACTCTTCTAGTCCACCCACCCGTGGACACTCTTCTAGTCCACCCCATCCGTGGACACTCTTCTAGTCCTCCACAGCCGTGGACACTCTTCTAGTCCACCCACCCGTGGATACTCTTCTAGTCCACCACACCCGTGGACACTCTTCTAGTCCACCCCAGCTGTGGACACTCTTCTAGTCCACCCACCCGGACACACTCTTCTAGTCCACCACACCCGTGGACACTCTTCTAGTCCACCCCACCCGTGGACACTTCTACTCCGCCACAGCCGTGGACACTCTTCTAGTCCACCCACCCGTGGATACTCTTCTAGTCCACCACACCCGTGGACACTCTTCTAGTCCACCCCACCCGTGGATACTCTTCTAGTCCACCCACCCGTGGACACTCTTCTAGTCCACCCCACCCGTGGATACTCTTCTACTCCACCACAGCCGTGTACACTCTTCTAGTCCACCCACCCGTGGATACTCTTCTAGTCCACCCACCCGTACACACTCTTCTAGTCCACCCCACCTGTGGACACTCTTCTAGTCCACCACACCCGTGGACACTCTTCTAGTCCACCCCAGCGGTGGACACTCTTCTAGTCCACCCCACCCGTGGACACTCTTCTAGACCATCCCAGCCGTGGACACTCTTCTTGTCCACCACACCCGTGGACACTCTTCTAGTCCACCTACCCGTGGACACTCTTCTAGTCCACCCCAGCTGTGGATACTCTTCTAGTCCACCCCACCCGTGGACACTCTTCTAGTCCACCCCAGCGGTGGACACTCTTCTAGTCCACCACACCCGTGGACACTCTTCTAGTCCACCCCAGCGGTGGACACTCTTCTAGTCCACCCCACCCGTGGACACTCTTCTAGTCGACCACACCCGTGGACACTCTTCTAGACCATCCCAGCCGTGGACACTCTTCTAGTCCACCACAGCCGTGCACACTCTTCTAGTCCACCACACCCGTGCACACTCTTCTAGTCCACCACACCCGTGGACACTCTTCTAGTCCACCACACCCGTGGACACTCTTCTAGTCCACCCCAGCGGTGGACACTCTTCTAGTCCACCCCACCCGTGGACACTCTTCTAGTCCACCTACCCGTGGACACTCTTCTAGTCCACCACACCCGTGGACACTCTTCTAGTCCACCCCACCCGTGGACACTCTTCTAGTCCACCCCACCCGTGGACCCTCTTCTAGTCCACCCCAGCCGTGGACACTCTTCTAGTCCACCCCAGCGGTGGACACTCTTCTAGTCCACCCTACCCGTGGACACACTTCTAGTCCACCACACCCGTGGACACTCTTCTAGTCCACCACACCCGTGGACACTCTTCTAGTCCACCCCACCCGTGGACACTCTTCTAGTCCACCCCAGCGGTGGACACTCTTCTAGTCCACCCCACCCGTGGACACTCTTCTAGTCCACCTACCCGTGGACACTCTTCTAGTCCACCCCACCCGTGGACACTCTTCTAGTCCACCCCACCCGTGGACCCTCTTCTAGTCCACCCCAGCCGTGGACACTCTTCTAGTCCACCCCAGCGGTGGACACTCTTCTAGTCCACCCTACCCGTGGACACACTTCTAGTCCACCACACCCGTGGACACTCTTCTAGTCCACCACACCTGTGGACACTCTTCTAGTCCACCACACCCGTGGACACTCTTCTAGTCCACCCCACCCGTGGACACTCTTCTAGTCGACCACACCCGTGGACACTCTTCTAGTCCACCCCAGCGGTGGACACTCTTCTAGTCCACCCCACCCGTGGACACTCTTCTAGTCCACCTACCCGTGGACACTCTTCTAGTCTACCCACCCGTGGACACTCTTCTAGTCCACCCCAGCGGTGGACACTCTTCTAGTCCACCCCACCCGTGGACACTCTTCTAGTCCACCTACCCGTGGACACTCTTCTAGTCTACCCACCCGTGGACACTCTTCTAGTCCACCACAGCCGTGGACACTCTTCTAGTCCACCTACCCGTGGACACTCTTCTAGTCTACCCACCCGTGGACACTCTTCTAGTCCACCCCACCCGTGGACCCTCTTCTAGTCCACCCCAGCCGTGGACACTCTTCTAGTCCACCCCACTCGTGGACCCTCTTCTAGTCCACCCCAGCCGTGGACACTCTTCTAGGCCAGCCTTCCGGCCCTGGCTGAGGACTGTTGGGGATGAATGCTCGCTGAGGGCCATTGCGTGTGCGAGACACATCAAGCAGCAGCTCCGAAAGGCCAAGAGGAGTGACCCTGGCCTCTGTGTTCAAGCTCTGCTTCCTACAGCATTCTTCCTGTGGTTTCCTACTCTTCTAGGCCCAGTGGCTCATGCCTGGAATCCCAGCTCCTCCCTACTCTTCTGACTAACGGGAGGCATCTGCCCCACTGCTATCTTAAGTAGGCTCTGTCGTCTACATTTTTCAAGATGGCTACTCACAGTGAGTCCGCAGTCTGTATCCCGAAACACCACTTGAACCACATTCAACAGCCATTCTACGAATCCTACATGATGGAATTGTTCGGTGCAGGGCTTCGCTTGGCAGTGAGAGGGGAGAACTGTGGTGAAGGTGCACCCAGCACAGAGGGTGTCATGTTAGAGTCAGGACTGCTCCGTTTTCTCTGAGGAACGCTAGCTCTGTGCTGCAGTCAGGCCTTGTGTTCAGGAACTGAGTTGTTAGAGCCCTCGTCAGCGGGGAACACTAGTGACACTAAGAAATTAGTACTGGTATAAATGGCCATCACCATAACTGAAAAGTGCTTCTTGACACTCAAGGAAGAGCCAATGTTCCTGATTTTCTGAAAGGAATTGGCTTTTATTTCTGTAATTTGAAGGGGAAAAAAGGACAGAGTTTATGCCTTCGTTGATCCCTCGTACAATTATGTATGTTAGCCTAGCATGGACTCTTAAGTAGGGGAGCTGAGGATTTGTGTAAGTGACCAGCAGGACAGGAGAGGAGCCAGACTACAGACCCTGGCCTCCCAAGACCTCAGTCAGGCCGGCCAGTCTGAGGGGTTTTTATTTCTTCCTTTTCTGATTCTCCTATTTCTTTCTTTCCTCTGAAAGTACTATTGGGGTGGCCCTCTAAGCATCATTGGCTCAAGTTCGGTGTTTTTCCTCTGGTGATGAGCGTACACTCGGGCAGTTCCCAGAAGCAGGTCACACCCAGGACGCTGTGAGGACAGAATTCACCCAGATTGGGGCGGGTGTGGGGGGGTGGCCACGGCTCCCGCAGACACGGCCCCGGCGGACCCATGTCTGTCCGGGATGTGCTCAGTTCCATTCCACCAGGTCTGCCCAGGGTTCCTTTCTGCTCAGCCAGTCAGAGTGGAGCTCACCTTCCCGTAGGATCCTTGTCCTAAAACCTTGAGCAGCTCGAACTGGGAGGGGTCTGCCTTCTCGAAGCCTTCTTTCACATGAAGACTGATGTCAATCTCCTTCACGACGCCTTCCTCCTACAAGACAGCGCAGTGCTGGTGAGAACAGCAGCCGGGAGCCCCGAGTGACCCGGGCACCCCCCGCCCCGCCCGCGGCCATGGACTGCCAGCACTGGACTTGGAAAGCTGGGGCCCCAGGCAGCTTTACGGAGCCATGGGGCCGCACGGCCTATGACTGTGCGCCAGCCTGCGAGGCTTACTTTGTTTTCTCTGGGGAATTCTGTCATTTGGGCTTCTGGCACCCAGGGAGCTCTACATGCACTCTCAAGAAGACCCATTCTGCTTCTACGCAGTTTGGGTGAACAGCTCACAGCAGCTAGAACAAAACAGTCTCCAAGGGAATTGGCTCTCAGGGTCCACGCTGCTGAGGGCAACGGCATGGACGGGTCGCACACAGCCATCCATGGCACATACGTGGCGAGCTCTATTCCATGGAGTTCGCCCACAGCTCCATGATGAGAGTGACACGGACACTGGTGTCCTAATTATGTTTCGGAAGAGGCAGTCACGTGGTTTTTCTGCCATCCCAGAAACGAGATTCTACCCTAGGAAAAAGCGGTCCATGTCTATTAGGCCTTGACCAAAATCTCCACGACCAGAGTCCTGGAAGGCTATGCTGGGAGAGCATTTTCACTTCCACACCTTCGAGGATCTCTGATGGTTTGTAAGCGGTGTTTTCTCATTCACGACAGCACGTGAGTACCCGCGATACTGCTCCCCTGCCAGCTTATGGGCTTTGGAGGAGTTCACGTATAAGATACAGAACTGAAACTTTGTTTTGTCGTTGAACTTTTCATGAAGTTCATTTTTATTGCCCTTAAGGAGTTGTGCAGAGGAGTGTTGCATGTCAGTCTGTGGATACACCGTGTCCTGATCAGTAACCAGGAAACGCGCCTGAGTGTGGTACCCAGTGTGCGCCACGCTGGGTGACGCAGGGATGGACCTTCAGGAGAGCCTGGAGCTGCGCGGGGCGTGGCACCTCAGGGCTTGTTAGCCTTTCTAAGGTAAAATCTCCCACCTCGGAACAGGGTGAAGAAAGCCTCCTGGTGCCATGGGGCTGTGTGTGTGAGACAAGGAAGGTGAAGATTGATTTCACACCTAAGCCAACAGCCGGCTCAAACAGTGCCCCAGACAGCAGCCCACACAGGCCATTCTGGTGACACCAGAGGCTGAGGGTGGGCCGGCCCACTCAAGAAAGACGTGGAGACCCCATCTCAACCGATAAAAAAGAGAAGCAGAGTGTGACGGCAATGTGCACTGGCTTCCGGCTACGAGGCCTGCAGTCCAGCCAGCCCAGAGGAAGCTAACGAGAGCAAAAGAAAGGGCCGAGGGAGTGGCTCCCGCGTGGAGCACCTGCCTAGAACGGGGAGGCCCTGGGTTCCACCCCAGCACTACCACAAGAAACAAGCCCCCCAAGTCCACCGAACATATACGTTCTCTTCTTCTCCTGGACCAACATGTGGAGGAGAGGTGAGGGTGTCCATCCTTTAAATAAGACGAGAAATGCGTTTATTCTTTCCAGTGGTGGTACTTGGATTGAGGGCCTGGGCTCATCCTTGAGCTTCTTTTTCTCACGACTAGCACTCTGCCACTTGAGCCAGAGGGCCACTTCCAGGTTTCTGATGGTTAATTGGAGTCTCACAAACTTTCCTGCCTGGTCTGGCTTTGAACCCGAGTCTCAGATCTCAGCCTCCTGAATAGTTAGGATTACAGGTGTGAGCCACCGGCACCCAGCTTTAGAAATGCCTCTTCTGTCACAAAACAGCTTGGCTCAGGATCATCCTCTCCTCTGCCACCGGAGGTGTGGTGCAGACCTGTAGGTCCTGCGAACGCGCCCCTCCCTCCTGCAGCAGGTGGCACTGCCCGATCCAACATCATTGCTCACAGAAGCACAGCGCGGAGCCAAGCCTCCGCCCGGCCACATGCCCCCAGCACTCTGTTTCTGAGAGGTTTCCAGATCATTCCTGTCTCCCAGCAGCTCCCTTTGAAGATGCACATCCTCCAGTGTGGTCCACGCGCACACACAGCCCAGGGACACAGCTCCCTTGGTGTGGATCTGTGCCAGGGCCAGCCTGGCAGGAGCCTGAGGCCCCCAGACAAGGCTCTGAGGGAGTCCAGGGTAGATTCCGCCGTCTGCTCCACAGCCATTCCTGGTCTGGGAGACTGGACTCCGACACAGCGCCACACCTTCTAAACATCAGACCGGTCCCCGGGCTGTGCCCAGCTCCCCACACCACCACACCCTTCTCCCCCACTGCCACCTTGATTGTGGCTCTACCATTTCCAACCAAAGGTGTAGACAGGAGTCTCCAGCATTTTGTGTATAGATTCTTGAGAAAGTACAGCCAAGGCCCACCCACCCTTCATTCCAGTCCCCCGCATGACGAGACGGTGAAACAGTTAAGTTCTCATTTAAGATCAGAAGAACTTCAACTATCACGAGAAAAAGGGACCCTCAAACAGGAGAGTCCCAGTGAAAGCTGAGCTCTGCATTCGCCATGACAGACTGACCCAGTGTGAACTCCGGGGCGCTCTGGACGACAGTGGCCACAGGAAGCGGGCAGGGCGCGCTCTCGTTCCAGACCCCTGCACCAGCCCAGCAGTATTTCCTGGTTATTGTCCTAAAAGGCAGCTGGCATCAAAACGCTATTCCTGGTCTTTGAAATTATATTTTTCTGTTTTACAAGCCAGGTCATCTTATCTGGAGCTGCATACAGATTTCACTGCTCCCTCAGAAAAATAAAATCCGTTCTTGAGTTGGCATCCATATCTTGGATTTCTAGTATAGTGTGTGAGAGCAGTATTTTTAAAAATAACTTAAGACTTTTGGGAGAGAAGTTAAGCACCATGAGCTGATGCTAGCTCCATAAGAAAAATTCTAAACCTGTGTGATGTGAGAGCTACAAACCCGAGAGATGGATTATCTGCTGCCCACACAAGATAAACTGACTCGGGAACCCAGTCCCGGCTGCATTTGAAGTTCTGACGGCGTGCAGGTCTGGTAGTGCTCTGCGGGAGCCTAGAAGCCTCCAGCCCCAGCCTGTGCTCTCTGCACTGGACTGTCTGTCTTTCCTGCCTTAAGAGTGAGTTTGTGAAAAGAAAATGTAAACTGAAAGTGTGAAATAGTAATAGCAGAGACATAAGAAATAGAAATTGGGGGTCTGGGAAGGTGGCTTAGGCTTAGTGGTAGAGTGCTTGCCTAGCAAGCACGAAGCCCTGGGTTTAATTCCTCAACATCACACAGAAAAGGCCTGAAGTGGTGCTGTGGCTGAAATGGTAGAGCACTAGCCTTGAGCGAAAAATAGCTCACAGTGCCCAGGTCCCGAGTTCAGGCCCCAGGACTGGAAAAAAAGAAAAGGAAAAGAAAAAGAAAGAAACTGGATGAGCATTAGCTTTATTTTCAAAAAGGTAGTTGACTGGAGAAACCACTAAGTCACATGCAGAATATGGATTCCTGGAGCGGCAGGATGATTCAGTGGAGTTTGATGGGCACTGCAGGTGGAGCCCTCCCCCGCCAGCCACATCCCGCTGTGACTGTCCCTTCCTGATTCCCAGTTCCCCCCCACCCCGTGGCTTCCCTGCCCCCCAGGGGACCTATGCAGCCACAGGCAGGACTCAGAGGCAATAGCTACAGGTATAGCTTTCCAGAGAATTAGAGAATGGAAAGGGCCAGTGTCAGAGATCGTCCCTCAAGGGAACACAAACCCACAGGTTGCCCCGAAGACCCTGCTCAAACATGAACCTGCACCATTACCAGGGAGTATGCCCCGGGGTGAGTCAACCCCTCACTCCTTCCACTCCGCAGAAGACTCTGACTTAGAAACTCACCACCCCCCCGAGGCCATTATCTACGCTGCACACAGCTTCAAAGTTCGTAACATTTTAGAGGTCCATTCCAGCCGAGGTCAGGAGACCACGGCGGTGTGTGTACACAGCCAGTGTGTCCCCGACAGTCACCGCCCTCCCCAGGACAGGCTCCCGTGGGCCCTGGTGGAGGAATGCCGGAACACGGGACTCTGCACTCTGCACAAAGTGGCCTGCAGACATGGATGGAAAGGACTCTATTCATCTAGAAATTTCCTGCGTAATAGTCTACCCTTGGGGAGACATCGTGGCAGAGCCAACCACAGGGCGCGGCTTTACATGGATCGACAGCTCCAAACTAAGTAAGATATTTTAAAGAGACAACCATCATCTGTTGTTTTTTTTTCTTCTTTAATGTTTGCAAATTGCTCTTTCCCAGAATGACTACTTTGGAACATTAGTAAAAATTTCCAGTGAGTTTTGCATCCGTATTCTTGGACCTTACTCAGAACTTTGACCTAACTCTCCAAATTTTCAGCAAAGCTAAGTAAGTCTATCCCTGGGAACTGGTAGCATAGCTCAGAATGGCTCTGGCCATAGGCTGTGTGAAGTGGTGTGAGTGTGTGTGTGTGTGAGTGTGTGTGTGTGTGTGTGTGTGTGTGCGCGCGCGCGCATCTGAGGAGAGCATATAGAATATTCGAGTGCATTTTTGTGTTGCCATCATTGAATCATTGATATAGTTCAGAAGTTCAACTTCCAGCTACTTCTTCCCATGGGGTCACATCTTCTTCTCATTATAGTCTGATCTTCAAAAATAATGCTTACCCAGGAAATTACTATGAACTCTTTTCCCATAGTTAAGGACACTGCAAATTTTCACTAGATCATGCAAAAAAATTTTTTTTGCTTTATTCTCATACCCGGCCTGGGGCGGCAGATACCACCCCTGTCACGAGCCCCACGTAGTGCGGGGCTGGTAGGGGAGCTACCCATTCCAAACAGCTTCCCCCATCCTGATGGGAGCGTTCTCTCCCAGACTCAAGAGAGGCTGTGTGCACAGCCGAGGCGATGATGGAAAAGCTGGAATGTTCCAGGCTTCCCAAAGAGTTGGGCCCAGTGTCCAGCCTGAGACTCTGCATCGTAGACCAGGCCGCTGGGTGGCATGGAATGCAGGTGCCCAGGCTGCTACGTGAGGAAGGCCAATGGGTCGTACAATGACAACCTGTCACTGAGAAGACCGGGAGGGAATGACTGTACAAGCTTTCTCTACATGGTCACATGACCATAGAACAGAAACATGTCACTGGAGCAGCCAGCGGGAGGTCACCTCCCACCCCACGGCGGGCAGGTGGACACATATCTGGGAGTCTTATGGGCCTGGCAAGTGGACACACCTATGGAAGGGCACGAGGGCTGGGAGGGGCGAGGAAGGCGTGAGGCCCCTGGGATTTCTGCCATCCTCCCGGCTGGACAGGGCGGCCGGCTGGGCTGCGTGTTTCTGTGGGCGTGACTGCCATTGGCAGCTGTGCACCTGGGAGAAAAGCTTGTCAAGGGACCCAAAGACCCTCTGGCCCCAGGGTGGGCCACACCCCCGAGTCCCCAAGTCAGGAGGAGCAAGTCGGGGTTTCCAGTGCTTCCCCTGAGCCAGGACTCAGGGGTGGGGATGGGCTGTGCTTTTCAGCTAAAGTAAAGGCCCATAGGCTCCTGGTATCCCCACCCTTTTCCACACACAGCGCGGGGTGTGCCACGGAGACCCTCTCATGTGTGGGAACATGTGTTTGGAATGCATGGCCCTGCGCCAGCCAAACAGGCACACCTCCCAACCCCTCCTCAACACTGACAGTTCACGGTGGGACAGGCCTGAATGAGTGCAGTGACCAGCCGGATTCGCATGGGTGACGGTCGGCAGCGTGGAAGCCTGCACCTGTGTCGAACATGCAGCCACAGAGCTGGCCCCTCATTCGGGCGCGTGTCCACTGGAAAAGTCCACGCAAGAACAACGAGCCTCCTCTTACAACCCCGACCCCAGCTGGCCTTCTACAGCATTTGAGACGAAAGCAAGGGAAGATAAACGTGCCGGTACTCAAATCACAATCCCCCGACGCTTCAGCTGAGATTTGCGCTGAGATTTCTCAGCAAGTCCACCCCGTGTGCCCCAAGTGAGTGCGATTCACATGCCCCCGCCCCGAAGGGACCCAGTCCGCCCCGGCTTCTGCCTCCCTGCTTGTGACAGCTATGGCCGTCACCGTCACCAGTGCTCCTGCGTTCCCAGTCCCGCCTGCTCTGGGGTCACTACGCAGGATGGGGGCCCAGCTCCCTAGGCAGACGGTCACCAGCCACAGGCCACCTGGCTCAGGTGATTCCTCCTCCTCCTCCCCACCCCGGGACACCTGCAGCCTGTCCGTTGCCTGCCTGCTCTCGCCTCTGCCTCATCTCCAGTTCTCAAGAGTTCCTACGGGAGCTGACAAATGTCTAGATGCATTCCAGGCCTTCTTTGCAGCCTATCTCTGTAATCTGTTTAATCTGAAGTGGGCGCTCTCCTGCTGATGCCATGGCACTGCCAGGTTCCTGACATGCAAATGGCATGTCCACAGGGGGCCTCCTGGAGCGTCCCCATGGAGCCCCGCCTCTTCTCTCAAGGCCAGGGTCCTCGGATGAGGTCCTACTGAGAGTGGCAGGTCCTGGCCCCAGGGAGGATGTGGTGTTGGGTATGGGGCCCTTTGCACAGTTGAGGCCCGGGTGCCACCAGACTGGGGTCAGAGATGTCACCTACTGACCTTAGAGGCCTTTCCTCAGCTAACTCCAGAGAACAGAGCAGACCAGTGGTCCTCCAGTCAAGTGTGGGGCAGCAGCTCAGCGAGGCGTGCCCTCAGGGCTGAGCTCTGTCAGGGCCTCACTGAGGTCAGCAGCCTACTTCCTTTCTTCATGATCCCAGTGTGTGTGTGTGTGTGTGTGTGTGTGTGTGTGTGTACACGCATGTGCACATAATGTGCACAATCAACAGTACTCAGGGCCTAGCATTGTCCTACGCTTTCCTTCTCAAGGCTGGGTCTCTACCGCTTGAGCCACATCTCTACTTCTGGCTTCTTGGAGTGATTAATTAGAGCGCTTCCCAGAGCCGTTACTTGGCTCCTGTTCCCCCTGGCGGGCTCCCCCAGACCCAGCGTCTCCTGGTTTCTTGCATCCACAACGGTCGTGCCCTTTGGTGAGACTTCCTGCCACCCTCAGCTCTCCCGGGTGGCATGGGCAGCTGTGCAGATGTGAGGCCCTGAAGCCATTCTGAGGACCACCGTGCATTCTCCAGGAGCAGTCCAGCGCGGGCACACCATTAGATGCTTCTACAAAGAAACCCACCGCCTGTCTCGGTGCCAATTCGCAGAAGTGGCACTCCAGGCGCAGCTGGAGCGCATTCTGATTCTGTGTCTGTCCTGGAATGTGAGCCTTGCTTCTAAACAAGAACGAAAAACTCACAAAAGAGAGGTTTTTTCTTTTGTAGTTCTTAAGTAAGAAATCATTACTTGAAAGAAATCATTTCTTGAAAGAAATCATGCATAAACCTGGGAACAAGGATTTGCTGCACAGTCTGATCTCGGAAGTGCTGTGCAGAATCTGGGCGGGGCCAGACAGTCCTGCCACAGCCCCCTACCACACACTGCTCCTCTGACTCCTCTGCTCCACGGCCAGAGATGACTTCGGCATCCATGTCTTTGGCCAATGACTTTTCATCTGCACAGCAGAAACAAGCTAAGCCTCCCCCAACACCAGGCCTTCCGAAAGTCACAAAATTACCACTGTTGCTCAGCCCACGACCCCTAGAATGTGAAATGAGCACAATATGCTAATAAGGACTACAAAGATAGCTCGAGGGCAGATTCAGCTTACTAACAGCATAAACCAAAACGAATCCATTAGATGGAATTATAAAGGATTTGATGCACATACCATGCGCAAATCAGATCCACTCTTATGAACCAAAATCAACTCAACAGGGATAGAGAGCTCAACAGGGAGCCAGAGGGTATGAGGAGAAGTAACCATTCAATGTGTACTCTTAAATATTTAACAGTGAGTGTTAAAATAGTAAAAATGACAACTAGCAGTTGCACAGAAAAGCGAGCCAGGACATTAAGGATGCCTCGAGATGTGCATGGAAGACTGATATTTCTTCCCAAGACAGAGTGTGCCTCACTCGCTCCCATTCCAAACTTTAAGTGCTTCTGCAGGAATTCAAAAAGGGAAAAATTCCCTAAACATCAGAGGAAATAAGGAACAAGAAATCTGGAGACCATTAAGTCCATTTCATGGGAAGCACATTTTGAATCCAGGCTTCAACAGTGTGCACAGACATGGCGCTGGGCAGATGGGAGAGCCGGCACAGGAGATTGAGGGGTGGAAGAGCCCGGCCCACCTCTGAGGAGCCGTCCTCAGGCCCAGGCGAGCACAGGGTCGGCAGATGGGACACGAGACTTCGAGACTGCGAGACTGCCTCCAGGTGGCTTCAGCCACCAAACGCGCTCTGAGCAGTCTAGGATAAACAGACAATGTACTGGAAGTCACCATCGCTTCCAGATTAGGAAAGGACATCCCAACCTGATGTACAAGCAGACAGCCTTCAACCATCAGACAAGCTCTAACCTTTAAAAACATATAAACAAAACGAAAAGGTCCATGAGAAATGTGAAAAGCATCTGGAACCCAAACGAGGTGAGGGGAGAGGGGGAGGAAAGAGGAGAGACAGAGACAGAGGCAGGGACACAGACAGACAGACAGACAGACAAGAGACAGAAAGAACCTGGACAGTTTGCACATGAGGAAATTAAATGTCCAAGAGAATATTTTAAATGAGTTTTCAAGTAATTACAGAATTAGGTAGATGAGGAAGATGTTGAGAACGGACCCAGGGCTGCGAGAGCTGGACCCTGATGAGGTGGACCTGCCTGTGGCTTCCAGACCACACCACCCACAATGGCTCCAGTCCTAGAGCTTAACCTCGGGGCCTGGTTGCTGTCCCTATGCCTTTTTTTCATTTTTAAATTTTTAGCTCAAGGCTAGTGCCGAAGCTCCATTGATGGCTTTTTGGTCATTAATTGGAGACAAGAACCGCATGGACTTCCGCTGCCCAGGCTGGCTTCGAATCACAAGCCTCAGATCTCAGCTTTCTGAGTAGCTAGGACTGCAGGTGAGAGCCAGTGCCCGGCTCAAAACCACAATCTTGAAACAACTGCTTTTGCCTTTAAGATTTCTGGGCAAATAACCGAGCTCGGTATAAATATTTAGGTGAGGAGATAGCCTAAATATTGTATATCATTTAAATAAATTAAACATATGCAAAATGCTACTGCATAACACTAATTAATTTAATGGCAGAAGATCACAATTAGCATGCTTCTTTTGAAAAGAAAAAAAAAAGAAATTCTTCTGAATTTTTTCAGATCTACATTAATTTCCTGACAAAGTCCTATGTAGGTACAGAATGGGGAAAGAGCAAAAATATCCCCAGGTATGTCACACTTATATCAGAGTGGCAGTTTCTGACTCTAACTTTGTATATAGGATTCTGATACAGAATCTGCCACACTAGTTACTCAATTTATATTGGTACATGGAATAAAATTATTCCCAAGTATATTAGGAAACCAACAGAATGATACAAAATAAAATCTAATGGAGAGCCAGTGCCCTGGGCAGCTGGCTGGGCAGAGCGTGGGGACCTGCCGCCCCTGGCAGGGCTTTCCAGGGTAACACCGTGGGATTCTCCAGGGATGGTCTGCATCCAGGGATTCCTAACTGCGGACAAGGCCCCGTTTTCCCTGGGAGACAATGCGTCACATCTCATTCCAGACGCCCCTGCCCCCGACAGTGGGCGTTGTCACCGTGGCTCTCAGGACTCAGGAAGCTGCAGTGGCTTCCTGAAACAGGGGGGCTGCCCAGGCACTCCAGGGCCTCTGAGCCTCACCACCTCAGCTTCTGCCAGTGCCCTCGAGCTGTGAAGCGGGGCGGGGGGGGGGGGGTAGTGTGAGTGGCTGGTCTAGCTGAGCTCTGCACAGATGGGTGAGTTAGGCTGGAGGCACAGCCTGAAAACCTGGTTAAATAGCCTGCACTGGAAATGCTACCTGGACCCAGCTGCATGCAGAGACTCAAGATGCAGTGAAAGCTGGGGTCTGATGTGGAGCAGAAGAAGCAGACGAGGGGGACGGCCGGAACCCCTTGGAGGATGGCACAGAGGCCAGGCCCATCCCCAGCCCCTGGGGAGCCCGGGCTCCACTGGCCGAAGCCTTTGTCTGAGCTGTTCGATATCGGCCTGTAGTCATTTCCTGTTCTCTGTGTTCAATCTCTTTTTAAGGAGTATTACTGCAACATTAGGAGTCACTAAGCAATACATTGCCCAGGACATGGAATTACTGGTTTCTGCACGAATGCCTGCCACCCAGCAAGCAGTCCCTTTGCCCTTCACATGGCGGTGTCACCACGGAATGGACTTCTGGAGGAGGGGAATGTGTTGGGGGGGGGACTGCTCCCCTCTGGCCTCTGTGAGGCCCTCCTGCTGCACTCATGAAAAAACCACCCTCACGGTGTGGGCTGGCTAGTTACAAGAAGCTTCTATTTCAAGACCGTGTTTAAATAAAAATGTTGCAGAGCACAGAGCTGTCCTGGAGGAGACGGCGTGGCCCACGTAGGATCCAGCTCCCGGGAGGTGTCATGAGTCACGTTGCGAGAATGAAGCCAGCCTGAACTCGTGAGCTCCGTGCATCCAGCAGGGAAAGACCAGTTCTGTGGAAGTCCAAGTCCGTGGGACTAAACTTCCTTTCCTTTCCCTCTCTCTCAGGTGTAGAGACCACATTACCATCTCATTCTGAATGGGACCTGGAACTCACCGTCACAACACCAGCCACTCCAACAGTGGCCTTTACCCACGTGGAGCATGGGAAATGTGTAAGAGTTATCCTTTCATCACTCATGCCAGCATCCTGGGCCTGGGGCCTATCTCTCCACTCGCACCTCCGGTGCTGTCCTCAGTACCTGGCCCCTGCCCCTCTTGACTGTGGAGGACCAGACGACCTCATGCTGACCCCAGGTCAAGGGGCAGTGACAGGCCTGGGGTTTCCCTGGTCTGTGCATGCCAGTGGATATGAGTAAACCCAACACAGCCCCTAGCCCCCCTCCCGTCTCTACCCTCCCCACCCCCACCCTGCCCCTCTGACGCCAGTTTCTAAGTGGTGGCAGACAAGGCTGGAGACTGCAGGGGCTGGAGGCAGGCGGGCCGGAGGCCATGCACTTGAGGGTAGGAGGGGTCGCTAAGAACACAAACCCCAAACCCATACCAATGAGTACTATTCAATTGTTTCACATAGTCTTTAAGTAGTTGTAAACAAGAACAGATCTAACAGCACAGTTATGAACACAGTATAACCTGAACAATGTCCCACACCAATTATTTTTTCATAGATAGATATAGATACCGCCCAGGACTGGTTGTTGGAAAGTGCTCTGGAAGACGGCTGCTGTTCACATTTATCATCTGTTACCAAAGTGTCCGCTCAGACCCACATTCAGGGGCACAAGAAGCATCCTGGCCCACTCGCTGTCTCTCCAAGCCAGCACCCGAGGTGTTCCGCCTGGCTCCTCCACTGCTTCCTGGGTGGAAGAATCCAACTGGCTCTCCTCGGGTGGAGGCGATCCCCCAGCCTCGCTCTCCTCAGGTGGAGGTGATCCCCCAGCCTCGCTCTCCTGCTCTCCTCAGGTGGGGGCGATCCCCCAGCCTCGCTCTCCTCAGGTGGAGGTGACCCCCTCAGCCTCGCTCTCCTCAGGTGGAGGTGATCCCTCAGCCCCGCTCTCCTCAGGTGGAGGTGATCCCTCAGCCCCACTCTCCTCAGGTGGAGGTGACCTCTCAGCCCCGCTCTCCTGCTCTCCTCAGGTGGGGGCGATCCCTCAGCCTCGCTCTCCTCAGGTGGAGGTGATTCCCCAGCCTCGCTCTCCTCAGGTGGAGGCGGGGCGGCGATTCCCCGGCCTCGCTCTCTCCTCGAGTGGAGGCGATCCCCCGGCCCCGCTCTCCTCGGGTGGAGGCGATCCCCCGGCCCGGCTCTCCTCGGGTGGAGGCGATCCCCCGCTCTCCTGCTCTCCTCGGGTGGAGGCGATCCCCCGGCCTCGCTCTCTCCTCGGGTGGAGGCGATCCCTCGGCCTCGCTTCATGGCGGGACTCTGTATTTTCCACAAACCCACTATGAAGTTGTGACAGTATGTTCAGGCCAAGAGAGGCTGATTCAAGTTTTGGGGTGCAGGAATTTCACAGTGAACATTCCCCTCCCATCTCTTTACTGAGGCTTGAATTGAACCTGGCACTCTTGTCATAAGTTTGTTTGCTCAAGGCTAGTGCTTCACCACTTGGGCCACACTTCTACCTCCAGCTTTGGGGTTATTACTTGGGGATAAAAACCTCATGGAGTTTCTTGTCTGGGATCCTCAGATCTCATCCTCCTGAGTAGCTAAGGTTATAGGCAGGAAGCCACTGGCACTTGGTAAGCTTTGTAGATTTTCAAGCAATGCATGATATAATAAATACATGTCTTATCTGATGATGGAGAATAAAACATGCATTTATTTACTCTACTGAAAAACGTGAGGTGGGTACCAGTGATTCACACCTGTAATCCTAGCTACTCAGCCTTGAGCAAGAGATCGCAGGGACAGTGTGCAAGCCCCATGATCAAACCCAGAAGAATGCATCAAAAACTAGACAGTGGGTAGGGAGTTTGTCCTAGTGCAGAGTGCCTGCCTAGCGTGCACAAACAAATACCTGGGTTTGATTTCTCAGTACCTCATACATAGAAAAACCCAGAAGTGGTTTTTGGTTCAAGTGGTAGAGCTCTAGCCTTGAGAAAGTCCGAGGACAGTGCTCAGGCTCTGAATTCAAGCCCCAGGAGTGGCAAGAGAGAGAAAAAAAGACAGTAATAAAACTTCCATTATCAAAGATGTGAACAGAGATTTCCGCTGTGACTGCAGGGATTTCTGCCGGAGGGAGGGAGGGTTAGGTAGTGCTCCTCACTCAAACCCTGCCTGAGGGAGGTTTGTTTTGTGTCCCCTTTGGAGGCTTTGGTTCCTGGTGGCTTGGCTCCCCTCTTTGGGGCCTGTGGCACTTTACCATGGCGGGGCCACAGGATGGAGAAGGCCTGAATGCTTCACAAGGCCAGAAGGCCACAGAGGGAGAGAAAGGTGGGGTCCCCGGGTCCAAGGAAGGATGGAGCCAAGGTCCATCCCCGGCAACCCCACCCCCTCCTGTCCCCACCCTTCAGAGGCACCACCTCCATGGCTCCACTGGCTGGCCCAGACTTCAGCACATTCTTTGGGAGGGGAGCACGGTTCCAGCCTCAAGCTGTAACAGAGCGATTTCCATCATGAACCCAGCTTTCAAGAGAGGGTCGGAAGGACAGAAAATGTCTCAAGTAGTAAAAACACACCCATGCAATGACAAATTAGTTTTAAAATGTAAATGTTTTTGGTAGTATACTTATTTAAAGATTTAAGAAGAATAACTCACTATGGTTTGTATCCTCCATCATTTTGCCCACTTTAAAATCTTCCCCTGATCTCAACTTGGTTGTTCTTACTCTCATCATTAATTCACGTGGGCAAAATAGAACTCAAGCATAAACACAAACTGAGCTTGGAAAAACATAATAATTATTTCAACATCAATTCTAATTAAGATGTAACAATTTGGCAAAATTTAGCCTACATTTACATGTTTTTCAAAGTATCAAATTACGCACAACTAATGAACAGAAATTGCTGTTTGTGAGCCTGAAGGGTGGAGCTCACGCTTGCACTGACTGGTGTGTCTGGTCTGTGGACAGGCCCTCCGGCCACTCTGTGCCCTGTGTCAACACACTTGTGTCTGGCTTTTGCTGGTTAATTGGAGATACACATGTCATGGATTTGTCTCTGCTTGTGCTAGTTTCAAAAAATGATCCTCAGACCTCAGGCTCCTGAGTGTCTGGGATTGATACACGAGTGAACATCATCATGTCTGACCTATGACAATATTTCATTCCACTTTACTTCCACGAATCTTAGCGACTAAGAATCTCCCTAAATTCTTGTTCCATTCTAGAGCGCACAGGCAGGAGTCATGGAGAAAGGAAACAGGCCTCAAAGGCCAAAGCACTCCTCACACTGGTTTTTTAGCTAAGGCTGGGACATCAGGTGGTATGTCTCCAGGAATTACGACAGAGGACACTGCCCAGAAATGTGTCAGTGGACAGGGGACCACGGCCCAGGCCTTTGAGCTCCAGAGCCCAGGATGGAGTGCACATGAGTGTGGTGCCGTCCAGCAGCCATAGGAGGCACTGTGCCTGGAGAAGAGCTGGCGGGATGAAGACGGGACCTGCCAGGCCAGGACCCCTGCATGGCCTACAGGGTCCTAGCCACTGCTGACCCAGCATGGAGCACTGAAGTCAGCTACTTCTTTACAGTAACCTCACTGTCCGGGGTGACGGAGATGTCCCAAACAAAGCTGTGTTCTAACCCCCTGTACTCCAGACTGGCAATTGTTGAGGGCATCTCAGCCGCACACACACCCTTCAGGGCTCTGGAGCCTGAAGTCTAAGGTCAGGGCACTGGCCGGCTGGCTCCTGACGAGGACCAGATTCCCGTCTCCTTCTCGCCATGCTCTGCTTCTCCCCTTCTCCTTAGAAGGACACTGGTCCCCCAAACAGGACCAGCCTTTGGGATCTCATGCAGCCTCAGTCACTGCCACCTGGGCCTTATCCCCAAATGCAGTCTCACTGCAGGTAGGGCTTCAACGTAGAACGTATGGGGGAGAGGACTCCAGCCAGAGCTCTCTCTTTCATGTGTAGTGTTTCCATTACCTTCTTCAGTGGTAAGGGAGGCGAAGAGTCAATACAAATGTATACTTTGTAAGATATTTTATAGCGCTATTAGACCAGTCATGTCATGAAGTAACATGAAAAACTGAAAACACCTGGGCATTCTAGAGCTACTAACAGGCTCTCCAGTACCAAAGGAACTTGCCGTGCACCCATGTTGATAATTGCCTGTGGTCCTTTCTACCTTGTTTTACAGCAGTTTCAGCTGAAAGCTTCGATGAAACCAAGTGGTCACGCTGGGCGTCTTTGGTACCTGAGTGGCTTGAAGGACAGACAGGATGGAGCAGGCCCGTCCCTCCCCGAGGTCACAAACGGTTTGTTTGAAATGCGAGGTTTGTCAGGAGCTTAGAGACACCGGTGGAACTGCAGCACTCACTGGACATTTGGTCTAGACCTGGCTTACGGTGCTGGCACATCCAAGATGTCTTGGCAGCTGGCAGCTGTGGAGCGCCCCTGCGTGCCTGAGGTGTGTGGGCCCAAGGCCCATTTCTGGAGGAGGATGGCGGCCAGGGTACTTTCCCTCCCTGTCAAGATCCAGCTCTGGCTACATGGAAAAGACAATGGACCACAAGGCCCTGGGGTGTCCAGCTGACCGTGTAGGGACAAAGCCTCCCTCCACGTGGTCAGGACTGAAACCCCGGGGCGTCCAGCTGACCGTGTGGGGACAGCGCCTCCCACCACGTGGTCCTCCCTCCACGTGGTCAGGACCACGAGTCCCTGGGGCGTCCAGCTGACTGCGTGGGGACAGTGGCTCCCTCCACATGGTCAGGACCGGAACCCTGGGGCATCCAGCTGACCGCATGGGGACAGTGGCCCCCTCCACGTGGTCAGGACCACGAGGCCCTGGGGCGTCTAGCTGACCATGTGAGGGCAGCGCCTCCCTTCAGGTCAGGACCATGAGACCCTGGGGCGTCCAGCTGACCACGTGGGGACAGCGGCTCCCTCCACACGGTCAGGTCTGAGTGTCCTCATCACCACGTCTTCTTTTGGGATATGAGGAGCTCAGGGCCCTGACCCATCAATTTAAACTGTTTACCGTCTATGTGGAACTTTTCTATAATTGTGCAACTGCCCAGAATAGCTCTCCAATCCTGAAGAAAAAAAAACCAAATAGGACATCGGAAGATGTCATATTTATACTTTTTAAAACAATAACTAACTATATTTACAAAAGAGAAACAGAAAAAGAACCAGGGCTTATTCTAAATAACCGATTTAACATAAACCAGATACGTATAAAGCAGGATTTCCTCACTACCCGTTATATTAGACCAGTCATGTCATAGCAATGACCTTAAAAAGTGAAAACACCAGTGCAGTCTATGTACACTAGATAGCACGGGAAGCCAGCAGCCTCGCAGAAACTCACCCTCTTCTGCCACAAGTGAGGCTGCCCTTCAAGGCTCCTACCAGCAGGGACGACATTTCCCTGTCTCTCTGAGGCAGGCGCAGTCATGTGAGTCGTTCTGGCCAATGGTCTGGGCCAGGCAGGACCTTTGGACTAATGGGGCCATGTATAGGACTCTGAATCCCCCAGATTACCAGGGAGAATGTAATTAAAATATGAGCAAGAAACATTTTTTTTCCTCTTTTCACTGACTCACTGAGATGTCACCTGTACCATAAATGACTGAAACCCGTTGGCGTGGCACTGGCGCCTCCACGGGAGGGGCTTGCTTGGCCGCTGTGTTGTCCCAGGATCTCATGCAGGTAGGGGCAGTGTGCAGCAACCTCCCTGCGATGAGCCCAAGTGGGCCTGAGACCCCAGGCGTGCCAGGTTAGAACGTGGGGCCTCTAGCAGCTCCGCCCTTCGTCAGGTCAAGAACCCCTTCCCTGCACCCTCTCCTGGAGGGAGGGACCGGTTCTGGGAATCGGAGAGGTGCTGAGGCCCAGAGCGGCTGCCTGCCACACCCACTCCGCAGGAGCCATGGAGCTTAAGTGAGAGTTTTCCACTCGTAGTGCCGAGTCGTGCCCATCCATCATTCCTACCTCACAGAACAAGACAGGGTAGACCCGGGTCCTGGATCATAGCCCCACAGTGCCTCTACCATGGCCGATCACACATGGACAGGGCCTCCGGGGCAGAGTCTAAGAGACAAGGAGGACCTGTGCCATCATGGCGGGGTGATCCAGCTGCATCCCTGCCCTTGCTCGTGGCCTCACGTCCAGCAAAGACCACTCATGCGCTCAAGTCCAGCCGGAGCCCCTGTGCTGGGCTCCGAGGAGGGCCAGTGGCCCAGGAGATGCAGGGGTAGAGCAGGAGGAAAAGCTGCTGGCCTGGACGAGTCCCTGCCCAAATGGGTCCCATGAGATGCTCTCTACCATCTCCGGTGCCAGTGCTTTAAAAGCCTGTCCCAGGCCCTCTGGAAACAGACGGTCAGGATGAAACCAACACACTGGCTCTGCGGGCAGGGCCCTCCTACCACAAGCAAAAGGCAATGTCAGTGTATGCTGAACAGGCAGTGAGAAGAAAATGTCAGCTCCATGAAGAACTCAGAGACGAAGCCAGAGGCTCCCAGGGCCTCTCCTGGCCCTGCCTGGCACAGAGAAAATGAAGACCGGGAGGAACCTTCTCGCAGCCATGGCATATTCACATGGAACAAGGGCAGATTCAGCGTCCCATCGGCTCAAGTCAGATGACCTGGGTTGCACTTCATGGAAAGGCTGTGTCAGTAAGGTCACCCCCCGTCTGTCTTTTGTGTCATCCCTACCCTGTTCAGTCATGGGAGGTGAGCCTCACAGGCTGGCTTTGACTCCAGCTCCCCAGGTCCCATACCACACAGGCCTGTGTCACCTGTGTCTCCGATGTGTCTTCCCAAAATACATTTGGTATCCTCTATCATTCTTACAAAAACTTCCCCAGAACGCTTAGACCCATACAGATCACAGTTTCTAGAGACATTTTCAAATGTAGCATGCATTCAAAGCACGAACAGTCAGTAAGAAGAAAATGTTCCAGTTGGGGAGACAAGATCATATGCACCAAGGAGGAAGGAGGCCCGAGGGAGGAGGCCCGGCTGGCTAGCAGGGCTACAGGTTTGCTTGTAAGAACAGCAGGACATTGCAGCGGTACTATGGACCTCAGCCCAGCGGGCACTGCGGTGCCGCCTGCTGGGTGCCAGGTTCCTACGAAGCCAGCAGGTTCGTGTCCTGGGTACAGACACAACGCGAAGGGTGTGTGTGGGCCTCGGAAGAGGATGTGTTCTGCCCCTGCTCTGCTCCCGCTTGGCCCCCCCGCCCCTCCTGACCCCCCAGGCTCCTGCCCCATTCTGGCCCTCCCCCCGCTCTGCCCTCCCCCCGCCCTGGAAGCTCTCCCTGTCCCTGCATGGTGCACACAGCCTGCTGGGTACTTCACGGTCTCAACCAAATCCATCCCCACAGTGGTCGTCAGGGCCGACACAGACGTGCCTGCCACCAAGCCACACCCAGGCCCGAAAACAACAATAACGTGAGCACAGAGAGGGCCAGTGCCGGCCAAGGAGGGCGAGGGTTCGGCACGGGCGGCACGGGTGGCACGGGCACAGAGACGCTGCCATACCCTCCATGCACACACTCTAGCACACGCACGCTTCAGCACATGCATGACATACATGCATGAATCATGGGACTCATTGGAAATTGGTAACACAAAAATAAATAAATACAAAGGGAGACTGAAAAAACAAAAGAGTCACAGAGGAGGTGTGCACGATTGCAGCGCACTGTATGCAGACATGCAGACATCACATCTGTGCTGATACATGCTAATCCAAGGGAAATGATACATAAAAGCTCCCTGGCCAGAACAGACATGAAGAACAGTGGCTGTGAAGCAACTCTCGTTGCAGAGGGGGAGAGAGAAGGCAGGGCAGTGCAGGGGAGCAAGGACAGAACTGGGAACCCGGGCAGCGGGACAGACCTGGGACCCCGGGAGCGAGGACAGACCTGGGACCCCGAGAGCGAGGACAGACCTGGGACCCCGGGAGCGAGGACAGACCTGGGACCCCGGGAGCGAGGCCAGACCTGGGACCCCGGGAGCGAGGACAGACCTGGGACCCCGGGAGCGAGGACAGACCTGGGACCCCGGGAGCGAGGCCAGACCTGGGACCCCGGGAGCGAGGACAGACCTGGGACCCCGGGAGCGAGGACAGACCTGGGACCCCGGGAGCGAGGACAGACCTGGGACCCCGGGAGCGAGGACAGACCTGGGACCCCGAGAGCCAGGCCCCACCCGAGTACAGGACCAGAACACAACCGATTGGAGGTCAGCAGAGACACCTAACAGCCTGACTTTCTTGGTCTTAAACGAAACAGCTATGTCTCTGACAGTAACAGGAGACGTCTGCCAGGAAGACAGACAGACAACTGTTATCCAATGACAAGCACTGCAAAAGCAGATAAATAGGTTATTTGTGTCTGACTTGAGAATGCTCTGCTACACGAAAGGCCAGAAGGTAACTGGGCTCAGCAAGCACGAGCAGGAGTACCAAGAGCTTTGGCCAGCAGTGCCACCACTCCCCACGCCGTCCTCGAGCGGGCAGAGACCAGACCCTCTGTACTCTCTCCATCTAGGGGGCCTGAGGGAGCCACATGGGGAGAACAGTGGCAGGCCCACAGTGGCAAGGTCTGCCTGGTACCAGCCGGCCGGCGAGGGGGGCTGTAGCATGTCCATGTCCTTGTGCTGTGCTCCCCTCAAGACAAATGAATCCCCGTGGACATAACAAGTACAGATAAGCCACAGGAGAGGGGAGGGAGCCCTGAGACACAGCGGCCAGGTCCCCCTCAGCCTTCCCACCACGCAGGCCACAGCCTGGCCTCCCCGACGCGTCCTGCCCCAGGACCCTGGCAGCCAAGGCATGAGCTCCAAGGCGGCCTCCAGAGCCGAGGGCCCCGGTTCTGATGTCAGCCTTCTCATCTGTGCCCGTGTGTGCTGTGATTTTCCTGTCGTGTCACCATGCTCCCACAGCTTTTTGACCCAGCCAAAGGGCGTCAGGGGAACCCCCAGGAACAGCTTCTGGATGCCCTGTGAGGAGCTCGATGCATGTAGAGAGGGGGGAGCACGAGAGAGGGCGGAGGACTTAGGGAGGATGAGCCCTTACAGAGGGGGTAGAGCACACAAAGATGAGGACTCAGAGAGGATAGAGCACTCAGGAGGGAGGGTGGAGACAAGGCAAGACCAAAGGAACAAAAGGCTCTGGTGTCCCTAACATGTGGTTATTCCATCCAAACAGTACAAGCGAGGACTCAGTATTTGGGTAGCCAATGCTATGGACATGGCATTGGAAATATAAACACAATGACATAGACATAAAAACCTATGACTCTATAGACATAGTGTTTTATTACATAGATTAATAAATACCTATGACATACAAACCCTCAGCCTAATTTCAATTATGTTCTAACATCTAAGTGCCAGTGATTGTATAGATTCCCTTCTTGAACACCTGTTTGTTAAACACGTCATTTGAAATATGATGTAAAAATCAATGTTAATAAATTCTTTAATAAAAAGAAGAGAGAGCGTGGAGAACTTAGAGGGAAAAGCATGCAGAGAGAGGATGGACGACTCAGAGAGAGGACAGAGGACGCAGAGAGAAGATGGAGGACTCAGAGGATGGAGCACAAAGAGAAGATGGAGGACTCAGAGAGAGGATGGAGAGCTTAGAGAGAGGACAGAGGACTCAGAGAGAGGACAGAGGACTCAGAGAGAGGACAGAGCACACAGAGAGAGGACAGAGGACGCAGAGAGAGGACAGAGGATGCAGAGAGAGGACAGAGCACTCAGTGAGAGGACAGAGGACGCAGAGAGAGGATAGAGCACTCAGAGAGAGGACAGAGCACACAGAGAGAGGACAGAGGACAGGAGAATGCAGAGAGAGGACAGAGCACACAGAGAGAGAGGACAGAGGACGCAGAGAGAGGACAGAGGACGCAGAGAGAGGACAGAGGACGCAGACAGAGGACAGAGGATGCAGAGAGAGGACAGAGGATGCAGAGAGAGGACAGAGCACGCAGTGAGAGGACAGAGGACGCAGAGAGAGGACAGCGGATGCAGAGAGAGGACAGAGCACGCAGTGAGAGGACAGAGGACTCAGAGAGAGGACAGAGGACGCAGAGAGAGGACAGAGGACGCAGAGAGAGGACAGAGCATGCAGTGAGAGGACAGAGGACGCAGAGAGAGGACAGAGGACGCAGAGAGAGGACAGAGGATGCAGAGAGAGGACAGAGGATGCAGAGAGAGGACAGAGGACGCAGAGAGAGGACAGAGGACGCAGAGAGAGGACACCACCAGGGCAGAGGGCAGCAGAGGACACGGGGCCTTTACAGCTACTTCTCACTAATGAGTGAGTTGTTTTGTTGTTGGTTGCAGTCGTGGGGCTTGAACTCTTGGCCCGGGCGTTGTCCCTGAGCTCTTCAGCTCAAGGCTACCACCCTACCCCTTGAGCCTCAGCACCACTTCCAGTTTTCTGGTGGTTAATTGGAGATAAGAGTCTCACTGACTCTAGTTCCCGGGCTGGCTTTAAACCTCAATCCTCAGATCTCAGCCTCCTGAGTAACTAGGATTACAGGCGTGCGCCACTGACGCCAGGCACGAGTGAGTTTTAATTCCAATCAATTCTCGATGTGTGTTTTAGTATAACCACGTTTGGGAAAAGGTTCCTTGTAAGTCACACCCCTGCTAAAGAAAATCAAAGGATGGCTACAGGAAAAAGGTCCATGCACCAACACCAGAAACCACGCCGCCTGGGGAAAGGCAGAGCTAGCTTCCTGGAACCACATGTTGGTACAGAGTCACTTCTTGAATTTCACATATTATTTCAGTCGTCAGAACTCTTGCCTTCAACAAACTGTCAACTCTAAAAAAGAAGTGCACACCATCTCAAACATACAGCTTTTCCCAAAGGTCTGTCTGAAACAACCTCATTCCCAAGGACACCTAAGTCCCAGCAGAGCGGACCAAGCACTCCAGAAATCTCAACACCACAAGGGCCTATTTGACTCACATTCTGAGGACCCAGCCTCACACAAAGCCCCTCCGGGAGGCACTGCACCCTGTCTCCCGGGAACCGGGGACAAGTTAAAGGACACACAGGGGTGAGGTGTGTGAGGGGAGGGTGAGCTGTCAGGGATCTCGCTGCCATCCCCGTACCAGCCATACTTCCATCCTGAGGAGCTCAGCACAACACCAGCACAGATGGAGGGGCGGGGCGGGGGGAGGGGGGGAACCTGGAAGAACAGCTGAAGCCTGACCACACGGGAAGAGGGGGCTTTCCAGGGCTGGAGGAGCAGTTCTACAATGCCAGGAAGAGGGGGAAGGTGGAGGGACGGCCCTCCAACAAAAGCAGGGAAGATGGGCACCCAGTGCACAAAGGAAACTTGCTTCGTGCCAGGTGCAGCCACCCTGTCCTGGCCTTGGCTTCATCACCCAGCTCCAGCGGCTCTGCTGGGGACATCTGACCACCTCACAGACCTCAGCCTTGCAGCAGGCAGTGCTTCTTCTCTACGGGATGGGCCTGCCCCCCTCCACCCCGGGGGCCATAGGAGCAGCCTCACAGCCCTGAGGCATGACTCTGCCCCTCTGTGTTTACCACTAGGCAGAATGTACACAAAGCCTTTCTCAGGAGGAAGGGGACAAGAAAGAAAGACTCTGTGTCGCTGAGGTGGAGCCGAGCAGTATTTGTTGAACGCTTCCTCCAGGGGACTTCACCATGCAGGCCTGGTCTGGGGGGGGCGCCCCCCCCCCCGC
Organism: Megascapheus bottae; assembly: GCF_031878675.1. Classification (NCBI taxonomy): domain Eukaryota; kingdom Metazoa; phylum Chordata; class Mammalia; order Rodentia; family Geomyidae; genus Megascapheus; species Megascapheus bottae. Next base: position 1,945,710 of record NC_143516.1, on the reverse strand, counting down.
AAGAGGCAGTGTGGGTGGGCAGACCAAAGACTGAGCGTGAGTTCAGCCATGCTCAGGGACAACCCGGTGGATGGGACGATTTACAAAATTGAGCCTGAGCCTGAGTTTCCTGTGTGGATAATAAAGCCATAAAAAACAATCCAGCTGTATTTGGAACAAACAGAGTTCTTGGGCAATTCAGGTAGGGAGGCTGGGGTGAGACACCCTTCTACCCTTCCAGCTTCAGGATGTTTGCGGAAGCCTGGCGTCCGGGGTGGTTTACACAGGCAAAAGCTCTGAACACGGTGCCTCCAAGAGTCCCTGTTTACTCCACGTTCCCGGTGGCGTCAGGAGAGGAAGCCTGCGTTCTCTGGAGAGCAGAGGCAGGAAGTGAAGCCACGTCCAGGCCCTGCTGGATTCTGCAACAGCCCTGAAAGCCCTGAGAGGGACATGTCGTGTCCCTCTTCCCTGTCTCCATTCTATCCTCCCCAGTTCTGCACACGGCACCCTGATGAGGGCTCCCCCATCTCCATCAGGTACCATCCTGCCCCCAGTCAGACGGCCATGCTGGGGAAGGGGCGTCAGGGCAGGGCTGCAGGGCAGGGCCGGCTGACCTGTGCACAGGCTGGGGGGTCAAATCTCTACAGGTGAGTACGGTGTCTGCTATGAAGCCCAAGCTGGCCTCCGACCTCAGCCTCCTGCCGGAATTTCATCTCAAGTGCCCGCAAAGGGTTCCAGAGCAAGGAGCCAGTCAGCAGGGGTGGTGCGTGGGAACCTCTCCCGGCAAGGGCTTCACCAACCCGGGTGCTGGGCTGAGCACCGAGGACTGCAAACAGGTGGTGGTCATTAGAAAGGGCAGGTTGAGGACATCCTCCAGAAGAAACCCGGTGAACAGTCACATGGCAAGACTCACACGTGTCGAGGCTGCCAGGTAGGTAGATAAGGAAGATGGCGAGCTCCCAGTTTCTTTGGCCTTCAGGAACGTTATGACGTGCACTGGACAGATCTGCATTAATAGAAGCTGCTGCAACCACAGCAGAAAACCTGCTCAGCCCAGGTCAGCCAGGAGTTTCTGACCACTTGAGCCGGCCCATTCCAGTCCACATGTTTAACTGTGCCTGGGTGACACAGGAAGCCAAGTGACGCCAAGTGGACAAAGCTTTTACAGGATGACAGGATACACAGCTCTAAAAATACCACAACTTACAGAGCCCAATTTAACCACAAAAATAACAGAAAACAGCAGAGCAAGCACGAAGTCTTACGTTTGTTAAACTGAAACACGGTGCACCCACAGAGCCAGTGGAAAGGGCAAGTGGAGTGCCTGAGAGCAGGAAGCCCCCACACTGACACCAGCCTGAGGGGAAGCACTAGGAAATGAACCTTTCCCTGAAAAAGAGGAAGGTAAAGGAAGAGGAAAAAAGAATGGAGAGTTGAAAATACATTTTTGTTGTTGTTGGTGGTGGTGGTCGTGGGGCTTGCATCAGGGCCTGGGCACTGTTCCTGAGCTCTTTTCTCAAGGCTAGCACTCTATCACTTCCATTGTTTCTGGTGGTTAACTGGAGAGAAGAGTCTCACAGACTTTTTCCCAGACTGGCTTTGAACTGCATCTCTGCCTCCTGGGTAGATAGGTGTGAGCCACCTAGCTCAATGTCCCGTGAAAATATTTTAAGAGAATTACAAAGCCCAGCTCTCTGGAGGACTGTGGGGCCCTGGGACAGGACTGGCCAGGCACAGGTGATAGAACATAAAGAGAAACCAGGACAACCATGACCTATTTCTCCACCTGCAAGCCAGCTATGTATACACTCAGAGACACAGAGTACATGAAACGCCCTTAAGGCCACGTAAACCACACACGTCAATGCCGCTCACGTCGACAACGGAAGCCGTGTGGCTCCTCCCTGGCTCTAAAGCACTTGGCACCCAGTCTTACTTCATGGAAATTAAGTTCATCTACTTAGGTGAAAAGGTTGAACCAAGGAGAAGCCATCTTTGAGAGGTGCCCAGCATGCCAAGGGCCACAGAATAAAGATGGGACAGGGAGAGAGACTCACTGTACCTGACACCAGACTCACAGTGCCAGGCAGCCAGCAGGCTGTGCTTTGGAGCAGGTTAGAATGAGAAGGATCTGGAAGACTTGGACCTTCCAGGTCTTTGATGGCACAGAGATGGCCTCGCAGGGGCATACAGAAAGGATGGGTGGTAGAATGGAGTGCCTGAGAAAAGACGTTTCCTGTTTTAAAAAAGGCAAAACAAAGTACTGACTTTCCATAATCTGTATGATGCCAGCCACTAAGTACCAGCACCAAAACTTCAGGTGGTCAGCTGTGGCACACATGTCGTCCAGTTAGGAAGGAGCAGAGGTGGAGAGTCAGTCCATGCCGGCCCCGGCAAAAAGTGACAGTCCCTAAGTGAAAGATACGCAAAGCTGTCCAGCGGGGCTGGAGGTGTGGCCCACGTGATAGAAGCAGGGGGGCCTGAGTTCAAACCCCAGCACCGCCAGAAAAATACAAAAGCAACAAACTAAACTAAACAAAGGAACAGACTGCTTTTATGATTTCAGAATTCGGTAAGATTTCTTAACTCAGAAACAGAAGGCATGGAGAGCAGAGCCTCCTGTTGCACTCCACCTGCCTGGGCCCCGGGGAAGCCTTACTCTCTGAGGATGCACTGGCTCAGTGCACAATACGCAATAAAACACGTGCCAGAATGGTGTCGCAGGGGTACCAACAGCACCCGCGGCCACAGAAAACAACCACGCAGTTCAGAACTTGGATGACTTTATTCCTGGGGTAATAACAAAAATTGAATAAATCCTATATCCACATGAATTTGATTTGACCATACAAAAATAAGCAATTCCAAACTCGAAGTTCTCAATCTAATTGTATGCAACAATTCATTGACATGTGCAAAGAACAAAATCAGGACAACTCTGGAACTCAAGGACCCCTGAAACTGCTCCTGTCATAGGCACACTTGGCCCGTTAGGGAGATGGCTTCCAGCCTTTGTCCCAGAGCGGGAGGGACTTCCCATCTGTTTTCTGCCCATCCTTGAGAGCTTTCTTCTCTCACAGGAGCCCGGGGCCTACCTCAAGGAAGAATTCTGTCTCCCCTAAAATGTGTGGGTCATTAGACTCCAAGCCAAGTTTATTCCCAAATCTAAACATTCAGGAAGCTGAGGAGATATATATATATATATATTTTTTATTTTTTTTGCCAGTCCTGGTCTTGAGCTCAGATTATTTTTTAAATAAAATTTTTATGAAAGTTAAAAAAAAAGAACTAAACAATGTTGTTTGGAGAATTTATCCCACTGGCAACTTCCAAATGTGTCACAGGGTTGGCCCCTCCACAAGCCCCTCCCCCCGGCCCTGAGAACAAGGGGTACAGGGGCATGGTGGGGCGGGCCCTCTCCCCAGGCCAGGCCTCACAGTAGAAGCCACCAGGAGACCCATTCACAAGGCCGTCCCTTAGACCCACCTCCTGGGACAATGATGGCAAAGACCCCAGGTGAGAAGTTTTCAAACAGGGGTTCTCCAGGACCCTGAGGTGTCTGGGGACAGGGTCCCAGGCTGACGGCAGGTTGGGGGGTCAGTGACCCTCACTGCGCTGTGAGGGCCACTGTGGGTCACAGGTCACCGTGTCAGACAGTCCCACACACAGCCTGTGGATGCTGGGACATGGAACAGTATATTCTAAACTACCCCAAGTCTGTCTGTGTTCACAAAGGCATTGTGCCCACACGTCTGTAAGTAACGAAAATGGACAGTTTACACACCAGCTTCCAAGCCTCTGAATCTCACGACTTTGACAAGCAGGGTATTTACTTCAAGATAAAGAGAATCTATGAATCTTGAACAACTTGTTCTTTTTGTATGTTTTTGTTCTTGTTTCTCCACCTCCTCCTTCCATCGTCTTGTATCTCTTGATGTTTATTTCAACGCAGTACCTTCTACCACCAAACAACTTGCAAGGAACAGCAAGGCTTTTTGGTAAATAGCTTCTGACAACCGCGTTCTGCAGTGGTTATAAAAGCTCGGAGGCATCGGCTGTCCGTGGCATGCATTTAATAAATGATTTGATAAATGCACAAATAGCAAGTCACACATTATTCTCTTTACTCTCAGGCACCTTGGCGTCTCTGGAAGTAAACACAGTGGTTCTTTGCTTCCTCCCAGAGGTAAAAAGATGAACCACGCACAGACAAGTGGGCGAGGCAGGCAGGGAACGGTTGGCTCTGGATGTGAAGGAATCGGCTGTCCGTGCACGGGCACCATGGCAAGAGTTTCATGGTAATTTGGCTGATGGGTGTCAAGTCACTAAAGCCTCTGTCTAACGTGCTTCATACAGAATGTGTCTCTGGGCTGGGCACCGGTGGCTATCATCCCAACTACTCAAGAGCCGGAGATCTGAGGCTCGGGTTTGGAGTCAGCCAGGCAGGAAAGTCTGTAAGACACCCATTGGTATCAATAAGATAGCCAAAGTCCATGATCAGGAGTGTGGCCTAATGACAGCGTGCTTGCCTAGCATGCACCAAGGCCTGGGTTTGATTCCCCGGTAGCACATACATAGAAAAAAGCCAGAAGTAGTGCTGTGCCTCAAGTGGTAGAGCTCTAGCCTTGAAAAAAAACCCAAGGACAGTGCTCAGGCCCTGAGTTCAGGCCCCAGGACTGGAAACAATAAAGAACAGAAAGAAAAAAAATATAAAAAATTCTGAAATGGAGCTATGGCTCAAGTGATAGAGTGCTGGCCTTAAGCCAGAAAGTTCAGGGACAGTGCCCAGGTCCTGAGTTGAAGCCACAGGACCAAGGCACGCGCATGAGTGCACACACATACACACACAGAAACAATGATTCTCTGCAGACGACTACGGGCAGAAAAGATGCAGACAGTGGGTCCCCATCCTAGTGGCATCCAGAGCTGACCAGGTGATCAGGAGTCCTTACCTCTGAATCTCAGGCCTGAGGAATCCCAATGCATCACTGCCCTTCACAGGGCAGACTGGGCACAGCGGAGTGGGAGGCCCTGACTTCACACCCCGGTACCGCCAGAAATGAGAGCAACACACCACACACACACACACACACACACACACACACACACACACACTCACACACACACACAACACTGACACAGCGCTTCCACAGCAGCCTGCACAGGCAGGCATCACCCCGTGCCAAGGCCGAGTCGTTTAAAGAATTAGAAAGCTAACGTAATAAAGTACGACTTCTGAAATCTAGTCACGTCTATCAGGTTTTCCTTCATCTTCGCTTCTTTGAATTAATGTCTACATATTCTGGGTGTTCCACGGGGATCTTTACAAGAAAGAAAGGCGGCAGATGAGACTCAGGAGAAAGCTCGCTTCCCCTCGCACTCCAGCAAACACACCCAGGGGACATTTGTGAACAAACGACACACTTGATTTCATTTCACTGGATGGGAGGATTCTCATTTGAATCTCATCAGTTCAGGGAAGGCCCGGGCAGCTAGCTAGCACCCCCATTACTTACACACAGAACCCCTCCACCCGGGGCCTCCCGCTCCGCCAAGGCCCCACTCCAAAGCCTGTGTTGTTCTTTCTCTTTCTATTGTTCACCAGCCTTGGAAATCTGGAAGCAAGACTTTGCCTGCTGGCCTTGGTGCAAGGAACCAGGAGGCCATGGTGGGGAGTCCAGCAGCACAGAGCCTCTGGGGGGACTGGCACCAGTGATGCCTGCCTAGCGGTACCGGGGTGTGAAGTCAGGGCCTCCCACTCCGCCATGCCCCGGCCCGGTCCAGTGGCACCTGTCCAGTGGACACTCACCCACCTCGGGGGGAGTGAGACTCTGTGACGCCATCTTTTCTGGGACTACGCCCAGAATCCTGCTGAGAGCTACATGTTCTGCTTCCCTTAACATGCAGGTGACATGCGTCAAGACGAGCCCCGTGGCTTCTGGAAAAGGTGGCAGTTACAAAAGGCTCATGCCAGAAAAACTTCTTTCTCCCTCACTCCTCAGCCCAGGAGTGGAGGCACACAGGGTCACCTGGCCCTGAATTCCAGCTGCGCCTCTGTCACCCTGCCTCAAGGTACCAACACATGCAGCGCCCCCCTTAGCCCTCATGGAGAGGCCTCTGGGTCCTGGGGTGACCTGCAGCATCTTTGTCCCATGCACCAGGCTTTTGCTCTTGCAGCCTAGAAGCTGGGAATGGGAAAACTCCAGGAAGGGTGGGAACCAGATGTGGCCAGCAGGCTGCCACCTAAGCAGAGTGAGCCCTGCAGCCAAAGCCCACTCACAGGAGGGAATCCCATCAGGAAGCACTGACCTTGCTCATCTGGACCTTACCCCAGAGTTCTGTCCTAATAAATCAACTGTGGGAGTAGAATGGAGGAGCTACTGTGCATGGAGGATGGAGGAGGTACTGTGCATGGAGAATGAGGAGGTACTGTGCATGGAGGATGGAGGAGGTACTGTGTGTGGAGAATGGAGGAGGTACTGTGCATGGAGGATGAGGAGGTACTGTGCATGGAGGATGGAGGAGGTACTGTGCGTGGAGGATGGAGGAGGTACTGTGCGTGGAGGATGGAGGAGGTACTGTACATGGAGGATGGAGGAGGTACTGTGCATGGAGGATGGAGGAGCTATTGTGCATGGAGGATGGAGGAGGTACGGTACATGAGGATGAGGAGGTACTGTGCATGGAGGATGAGGAGGTACTGTGCATGAGGATGGAGGAGGTACTGTGCATGGAGGATGGAGGAGGCACTGTGCATGGAGGATGAGGAGGCACTGTGCATGGAGGATGAGGAGGTACTGTGCATGGAGGATGGAGGAGGTACTGTGCATGGAGGATGAGGAGGTACTGTGCATGGAGGATGGAGGAGGTACTGTGCATGGAGGATGGAGGAGGTACTGTACATGGAGGATGGAGAAGTACTGTGCATGGAGGATGGAGGAGGTCCTGTGCATGAGGATGGAGGAGGTACTGTACATGAGGATGGAGTAGGTACTGTGCATGGAGGATGGAGGAGGTACTGTGCATGGAGGAAGGATGAGGTACTGTGCGTGGAGGATGGAGGAGGTACTGTACATGAGGATGGAGGAGGTACTGTGCATGGAGGATGGAGGAGGTACTGTGCGTGGAGGATGGAGGAGGTACTGTGCATGGAGGATGAGGAGGTACTGTGCATGGAGGATGGAGGAGGTACTGTGCATGGAGGATGGAGGAGGTACTGTGCGTGGAGGATGGAGGAGGTACTGTACATGGAGGATGGAGGAGGTACTGCACATGGAGGATGGAGGAGCTATTGTGCATGGAGGATGGAGGAGGTACGGTACATGAGGATGAGGAGGTACTGTGCATGGAGGATGAGGAGGTACTGTGCATGAGGATGGAGGAGGTACTGTGCATGGAGGATGGAGGAGGTACTGTGCATGGAGGATGGAGGAGGCACTGTGCATGGAGGATGAGGAGGCACTGTGCATGGAGGATGAGGAGGTACTGTGCATGGAGGATGGAGGAGGTACTGTGCATGGAGGATGAGGAGGTACTGTGCATGGAGGATGGAGGAGGTACTGTGCATGGAGGATGGAGGAGGTACTGTACATGGAGGATGGAGGAAGTACTGTGCATGGAGGATGGAGGAGGTCCTGTGCATGAGGATGGAGGAGGTACTGTACATGAGGATGGAGTAGGTACTGTGCATGGAGGATGGAGGAGGTACTGTGCATGGAGGAAGGATGAGTTACTGTGCGTGGAGGATGGAGGAGGTACTGTACATGAGGATGGAGGAGGTACTGTGCATGGAGGATGGAGGAGGTACTGTGCATGGAGGATGGAGGAGGTACTGTGCATGGAGGATGGAGGAGGTACTGTGCATGGAGGATGGAGGAGGTACTGTACATGAGGATGGAGGAGGTACTGTGCATGGAGGATGGAGGAGGTACTGTGCATGGAGGCTGGAGGAGGTACTGTGCGTGGAGGATGGAGGAGGTACTGTACATGAGGATGGAGGAGCTACTGTGCGTGGAGGATGGAGGGGGTGCTGTGCATGGAGGATGGAGGAGGTACTGTGCATGGAGGATGGAGGAGGTACTGTACATGGAGGATGAGGAGGTACTGTGCATGAGGATGAAGGAGCTATTGCACATGGAGGATGGAGGAGGTACTGTACATGAGGATGGAGGAGGTACTGTACATGAGGATGGAGGAGCTATTGTGCATGGAGGAAGGAGGAGGTACTGTACATGAGGATGAGGAGGTACTGTGCATGGAGGATGAGGAGGTACTGCGCATGAGGATGGAGGGGGTACTGTGCGTGGAGGATGGAGGAGGTACTGTGCGTGGAGGATGGAGCAGGTACTGTGCATGGAGGATGGAGCAGGTACTGTGCATGAGGATGGAGGAGGTACTGTGCATGGAGGATGGAGCAGGTACTGTGCATGAGGATGGAGGAGGTACTGTGCGTGGAGGATGGAGGAGGTACTGTACATGGAGCATGGAGGACTTACTGTGCATGAGGATGGAGGAGGTACTGTACATGAGGATGGAGCAGGTACTGTGCATGAGGATGGAGGAGGTACTGTGCATGGAGGATGAGGAGGTACTGTGTGTGGAGGATGGAGGAGGTACTGTGTGTGGAGGATGGAGGAGGTACTGTGCATGGAGGATGGAGCAGGTACTGTGCATGGAGGATGGAGCAGGTACTGTGCATGGAGGATGGAGGAGGTACTGTGCATGGAGGATGGAGGAGGTACTGTGCATAGAGGATGGAGGAGGTACTGTGCATGGAGGATGAGGAGGTACTGTGCATGGAGGATGGAGGAGGTACTGTACATGAGGATGGAGGAGGTACTGTACATGAGGATGGAGGAGCTATTGTGCATGGAGGAAGGAGGAGGTACTGTACATGAGGATGAGGAGGTACTGTGCATGGAGGATGAGGAGGTACTGCGCATGAGGATGGAGGGGGTACTGTGCGTGGAGGATGGAGGAGGTACTGTACATGGAGGATGGAGGAGGTACTGCACATGGAGGATGGAGGAGCTATTGTGCATGGAGGATGGAGGAGGTACGGTACATGAGGATGAGGAGGTACTGTGCATGGAGGATGAGGAGGTACTGTGCATGAGGATGGAGGAGGTACTGTGCATGGAGGATGGAGGAGGTACTGTGCATGGAGGATGGAGGAGGCACTGTGCATGGAGGATGAGGAGGCACTGTGCATGGAGGATGAGGAGGTACTGTGCATGGAGGATGGAGGAGGTACTGTGCATGGAGGATGAGGAGGTACTGTGCATGGAGGATGGAGGAGGTACTGTGCATGGAGGATGGAGGAGGTACTGTACATGGAGGATGGAGGAAGTACTGTGCATGGAGGATGGAGGAGGTCCTGTGCATGAGGATGGAGGAGGTACTGTACATGAGGATGGAGTAGGTACTGTGCATGGAGGAAGAAGGAGGTACTGTGCATGGAGGAAGGATGAGGTACTGTGCGTGGAGGATGGAGGAGGTACTGTACATGAGGATGGAGGAGGTACTGTGCATGGAGGATGGAGGAGGTACTGTGCATGAGGATGGAGGAGGTACTGTGCATGGAGGATGGAGGAGGTACTGTGCATGGAGGATGGAGGGGTACTGTACATGAGGATGGAGGAGGTACTGTGCATGGAGGATGGAGGAGGTACTGTGCATGGAGGCTGGAGGAGGTACTGTGCGTGGAGGATGGAGGAGCTACTGTACATGAGGATGGAGGAGCTACTGTGCGTGGAGGATGGAGGGGGTGCTGTGCATGGAGGATGGAGGAGGTACTGTGCATGGAGGATGGAGGAGGTACTGTGCATGGAGGCTGGAGGAGGTACTGTGCGTGGAGGATGGAGGAGGTACTGTACATGAGGATGGAGGAGCTACTGTGCGTGGAGGATGGAGGGGGTGCTGTGCATGGAGGATGGAGGAGGTACTGTGCATGGAGGATGGAGGAGGTACTGTGCATGGAAGATGGAGGAGGTACTGTGCGTGGAGGATGGAGCAGGTACTGTGCATGAGAATGGAGGAGGTACTGTGCGTGGAGGATGGAGGAGGTACTGTGCGGGGAGAATGGAGGAGGTACTCTGCATGGAGGATGGAGGAGGTACTGTGTGTGGAGGATGAGGGGGTACTGTGCATGGAGGATGGAGGAGATACTGTGCATGGAGGATGGAGGAGGTACTGTGCATGGAGGATGGAGTAGGTACTGTGCATGAGGATGGAGGAGGTACTGTGTAAGGAGGATGGAGGAGGTACTGTGCATGGAGGATGGAGGCGGTACTGTTCGTGGAGGATGGAGGAGGTACTGTGCGTGGAGGATGGAGGAGGTACTGTGTAAGGAGGATGGAGGAGGTACTGTGTGTGGAGGATGGAGGAGGTACTGTGCATGGAGGATGGAGGAGGTACTGTGCGTGGAGGATGGAGGAGGTACTGTGCATAGAGGATGGAGGAGGTCCTGTGCATGAGGATGGAGGAGGTACTGTACATGAGGATGGAGTAGGTACTGTGCATGAGGATGGAGGAGGTACTGTGCATGGAGGATGAAGGTGGTACTGTACATGAGGATGGAGGAGGTACTGTGCATGGAGGATGAGGAGGTACTGTGCATAGAGGATTAGGAGGTACTGTGCATGGAGGATGGAGAAGGTACTGTGCGTGGAGGATGGAGGAGGTACTGTGCATGGAGGATGGAGGAGTTACTGTGTGTGGAGGATGGAGGAGGTACTGTGCATGGATGGAGGAGGTACTGTGCATGGAGGATGGAGGAGGTACTGTGTGTGGAGGATGGAGGAGGTACTGTGCGTGGAGGATGGAGGAGGTTCTGTGCATGGAGGATGGAGGAGGTACTGTGCATGAGGATGGAGGAGGTACTGTGCATGAGGATGGAGTAGGTACTGTCCATGGAGGATGAGGAGGTACTTTGCATAGAGGATGGAGGAGGTACTGTGCATGGAGGATTGAGGAGGTACTGTGCATGAGGATGCAGGAGGTACTGTGCATGAGGATGGAGGAGGTACTGTGCATGGAGGATGAGGAGGTACTCTACATGGAGGATGGAGGAGGTACTGTGCATGGAGGATGGAGGAGGTACTGTACATGAGGATGGAGGAGGTACTGTGCGTGGAGGATGGAGGAGGTACTGTGCGTGGAGGATGGAGGAGGTACTGTGCGTGGAGGACGGAGGAGGTACTGTGCATGGAGGACGGAGGAGGTACTGTGCATGGAGGATGGAGGAGGTACTGTGCATGGAGGATGGAGGAGGTACTGTACATGAGGATGGAGGAGGTACTGTGCATGGAGGATGAGGAGGTACTGTGCATGGAGGATGGAGGAGGTACTGTGCATGGAGAATGAGGAGGTACTGTGCATGGAGGATGGAGGAGGTACTGTGCGTGGAGGATGGAGGAGGTACTCTGCGTAGAGGATGGAGCAGGTACTGTACATGAGGATGGATGAGGTACTGTGCATGGAGGATTAGGAGGTACTGTACATGAGGATGGAGGAGGTACTGTGCATGGAGGATGGAGGAGGTACTGTGCATGGAGAATGAGGAGGTACTGTGCATGGAGGATGGAGGAGGTACAGTGCGTGGAGGATGGAGGAGGTACTGTGCGTGGAGGATGGAGCAGGTACTGTACATGAGGATGGATGAGGTACTGTGCATGGAGGATTAGGAGGTACTGTACATGAGGATGGAGGAGGTACTGTGTGTGGAGGATGGAGGAGGTACTGTGCATGGAGGATGGAGGAGGTTCTGTGCATGGAGGATGGAGGAGGTACTGTGCATGAGGATGGAGGAGGTACTGTGCATGAGGATGGAGTAGGTACTGTGCATGGAGGATGAGGAGGTACTGTGCATAGAGGATGGAGGGGGTACTGTGCATGGAGGATTGAGGAGGTGCTGTGCATGAGGATGCAGGAGGTACTGTGCATGAGGATGGAGGAGGTACTGTGCATGGAGGATGAGGAGGTACTGTACATGGAGGATGGAGGAGGTACTGTGCATGGAGGATGGAGGAGGTACTGTACATGAGGATGGAGGAGGTACTGTGCGTGGAGGATGGAGGAAGTACTGTGCATGGAGGATGGAGGAGGTACTGTGCATGGAGGATGGAGGAGGTACTGTGCCTGGAGGATGGAGGAGGTACTGTGCATGGGGGATGGTGGAGGTACTGTGCATGGAGGATGGAGCAGGTAGTGTACGTGGAGGATGGAGGAGGTACTGTGCATGGAGGACGGAGGAGGTACTGTACATGAGGATGGAGGAGGTAATGTGCATGGAGGATGGAGGAAGTACTGTGCGTGGAGGATGAGGAGGTACTGTGCATGGAGGATGGAGGAGGAACTGTGCATGGAGGATGGAGCAGGTACTGTACATGGAGGATGGAGGAGGTACTGTGCATGGAGGATGGAGGAGGTACTGTGCATGGAGGATGGAGGAGGTACTGTGCGTGGAGGATGGAGGAGGTACTGTGCGTGGAGGATGGAGGAAGTACTGTGTGTGGAGGATGGAGGAGGTACTGTACATGGAGGATGAGGAGGTACTGTGCATGGAGGATGGAGGAGGTACTGTGCGTGGAGGATGGAGGAGGTCCTGTGCATGAGGATGGAGGAGGTACTGTACATGAGGATGGAGTAGGTACTGTGCATGAGGATGGAGGAGGTACTGTGCATGGAGGATGGAGGTGGTACTGTACATGAGGATGGAGGAGGTACTGTGCATGGAGGATGAGGAGGTACTGTGCATAGAGGATGAGGAGGTACTGTGCATGGAGGATGGAGAAGGTACTGTGCGTGGAGGATGGAGGAGGTACTGTGCATGGAGGATGGAGGAGTTACTGTGCGTGGAGGATGGAGGAGGTACTGTGCATGGAGGATGGAGGAGGTACTGTGCGTGGAGGATGGAGGAGGTACTGTGTGTGGAGGATGGAGGAGGTACTGTGCGTGGAGGATGGAGGAGGTACTGTGTGTGGAGGATGGAGGAGGTACTGTGCATGGAGGATGGAGGAGGTTCTGTGCATGGAGGATGGAGGAGGTACTGTGCATGAGGATGGAGGAGGTACTGTGCATGAGGATGGAGTAGGTACTGTCCATGGAGGATGAGGAGGTACTTTGCATAGAGGATGGAGGAGGTACTGTGCATGGAAGATTGAGGAGGTACTGTGCATGAGGATGCAGGAGGTACTGTGCATGAGGATGGAGGAGGTACTGTGCATGGAGGATGAGGAGGTACTGTACATGGAGGATGGAGGAGGTACTGTGCATGGAGGATGGAGGAGGTACTGTACATGAGGATGGAGGCGGTACTGTGCGTGGAGGATGGAGGAGGTACTGTGCGTGGAGGATGGAGGAGGTACTGTGCGTGGAGGATGGAGGAGGTACTGTGCCCTGAGGATGGAGGAGGTACTGTGCATGGAGGATGGAGGAGGTACTGTGCATGGAGGATGGAGGAGGTACTGTGCATGGAGGATGGAGGAGGTACTGTACATGAGGATGGAGGAGGTACTGTGCATGGAGGAACGAGGAGGTACTGTGCATGGAGGATGGAGGAGGTACTGTGCATGGAGAATGAGGAGGTACTGTGCATGGAGGATGGAGGAGGTACTGTGCGTGGAGGATGGAGGAGGTACTGTGCGTAGAGGATGGAGCAGGTACTGTACATGAGGATGCATGAGGTACTGTGCATGGAGGATGAGGAGGTACTGTACATGAGGATGGAGGAGGTACTGTGCATGGAGGATGGAGGAGGTACTGTGCATGGAGAATGAGGAGGTACTGTGCATGGAGGATGGAGGAGGTACTGTGCGTGGAGGATGGAGGAGGTACTGTGCGTGGAGGATGGAGCAGGTACTGTACATGAGGATGGATGAGGTACTGTGCATGGAGGATGAGGAGGTACTGTACATGAGGATGGAGGAGGTACTGTGTGTGGAGGATGGAGGAGGTACTGTGCATGGAGGATGGAGGAGGTTCTGTGCATGGAGGATGGAGGAGGTACTGTGCATGAGGATGGAGGAGGTACTGTGCATGAGGATGGAGTAGGTACTGTGCATGGAGGATGAGGAGGTACTGTGCATAGAAGATGGAGGGGGTACTGTGCATGGAGGATTGAGGAGGTACTGTGCATGAGGATGCAGGAGGTACTGTGCATGAGGATGGAGGAGGTACTGTGCATGGAGGATGAGGAGGTACTGTACATGGAGGATGGAGGAGGTACTGTGCATGGAGGATGGAGGAGGTACTGTACATGAGGATGGAGGAGGTACTGTGCGTGGAGGATGGAGGAAGTACTGTGCATGGAGGATGGAGGAGGTACTGTGCATGGAGGATGGAGGAGGTACTGTGCCTGGAGGATGGAGGAGGTACTGTGCATGGGGGATGGTGGAGGTACTGTGCATGGAGGATGGAGCAGGTACTGTACATGGAGGATGGAGGAGGTACTGTGCATGGAGGACGGAGGAGGTACTGTACATGAGGATGGAGGAGGTAATGTGCATGGAGGATGGAGGAAGTACTGTGCGTGGAGGATGAGGAGGTACTGTGCATGGAGGATGGAGGAGGAACTGTGCATGGAGGATGGAGCAGGTACTGTACATGGAGGATGGAGGAGGTACTGTGCATGGAGGATGGAGGAGGTACTGTGCGTGGAGGATGGAGGAGGTACTGTGCGTGGAGGATGGAGGAGGTACTGTGCGTGGAGGATGGAGGAAGTACTGTGTGTGGAGGATGGAGGAGGTACTGTACATGGAGGATGAGGAGGTACTGTGCATGGAGGATGGAGGAGGTACTGTGCGTGGAGGATGGAGGAGGTACTGTGCGTGGAGGATGGAGGAGGTACTGTACATGAGGATGGAGTAGGTACTGTACATGGAGGATGAGGAGGTACTGTGCGTGGAGGATGGAGGAAGTACTGTGCGTGGAGGATGGAGTAGGTACTGTGCATGGAGGATGAGGAGGTACTGTGCATGGAGGATGGAGGAGGTACTGTACATGGAGGATGGAGGAAGTACTGTGCGTGGAGGATGGAGGAGGTACTGTGCATGGAGGATGGAGGAGGTACTGTGCATGGAGGATGGAGGAGGTACTGTGCATGGAGGATGGAGGAAGTACTGTGCATGGAGGATGGAGGAGGTACTGTGCATGGAGGATGGAGGAGGTACTGTGCATGGAGGATTGAGGAGGTACTGTGCCTGGAGGAAGCACTCTGCATGCAGGATGGAGGAGATCAGGCCTCCGGGAGAGCCCCGTGTGGGCACAGTGATACAAAGATCTCCCACACAGTCATTTGCTCACTGGAAAGCAGCTCCATCCACAGTGCTTGTCAATGGCCGGCCCACGTAAGACGGTTGCCCTGCATTCCTCTGGTGTCTTGTGCGTGGGTGGGCAGGAGAACGGGAACCCAGTGGACCAGGGGAATGTGACAGTGGACCACTGTCTCCCTGGCCAGCTGCACACAGGCCTCCCCTCACTGGCCGCTTAGCTCTCCCCGGGCCAGCCCTGAAGGCTGGACTACGCTGCTCTGTGGAGGAGCTGGGTGACACCACGGCTGCCCTGGTGACCACGCCAGCCTCACACAGACAGGAGTGCCGGGGTGAGGTCCACATCCGTGTCCTCAGCAGGTGTCATGGGCACAGGTGACCCGACGCGAGGGAGGGGGAGGCCGACTTGGGCCTGCTCGGCTAACGGCAGTCCAGAGACACCACTCCTCTGTGACCCGACCCGTGTCCTTGGATCCCTAACTGCCTCCACCCGGAGCACGGCCACCGAGGGCTTCCTGGAAGTACCAGGTGCCAGAGACCCAATGACAGGACCTCAGGAGGAGGAAGATCCGCGGGGCGTGGCGGGTGAGGAGGGCAGGGGGCGGACTAGGCTAGGTGACGACAGGAGTGACGGGAAGGGAGAAGGTCTCTGTGCCTGAGCTGGGTGGGAGATGCTGATGCAGGAACCCAGGCGGGCCCCCCAGCTCCCATGATCCCAGCCCACGGGCGTCATCCCTGGCAAGCATGAGCTCCAGCAGTGTGGCACAGATGCATGCTTCTCCCTCCCCCTCGTGGTCCTCAGCCCCATGGGATACAGCCTGTGCTGGTGAGGGCGGGAAGACAGGGGTCTAGGCGTTGGGGTCCCTCTTGCCTGTTCATAGCTTGCCCACACCTGCAGGCCAATCCCCTGAGTTGTGTGCTGGCGAGGGCTCTGCAGGAACTGCGCTAGCCACACTATGAAGCTCCCGTGTTCTCCTTTTCGCTAAGATCTGCACAGCACAGGCGACCTGCTACTGTGTCTGGGGTGCTTGAGAACCAGAGGTCAGCTACAAACACTACTGCTGAATCAGGGGCTGCTGCGCCCCTGTCCGTGTCCTGTGACAGCACACGGAGCCAGAATCTAGGAGCTGTAGGTGTTCTCAAAATAGGTGTCCTTTGCTGGGTTTGTCTGTTTGTTTTTCCCGTCTATGTCTCAACCCACCAGTCATGTTAGCAAAGCTGCACGTGGGCCGTGGAGACACCCCTTCCCAGGTTCCCTGGCCGCAGGCCATGAGCTGGCAGTGTGGGGACAGAGTCAGCTGGCTCGGGGGCTCCACCACAGTGCGGGCCTGCCTCCCCACGGGTCACCTTCAAGCACTGGGGCCTCTGAGCAGCTTTGGGCCCCTGCGCTCTGTGGCATCTTTTGCATTTCAAGCTCAGGGGGAGACTGTGTCTGCAGATGCCCCCAACGGCGCATTTGGCCTGGGCCCAAAGAGCCATTCCACCCAAGAGGCCGCTCCGAGCCCTCCGCCTGGCCCTCTCTCTTGTACATATATTTGGCTGAGGGTCTGATGGGCACAGACAAGGCTGGGCCACCTCACCGCACCAACTGTGAAGGCTGAGTGTGGCTGCAGACCAACTCTGCACGGGGCCAGCTCACACTGGGCAGTCTACCCAAACATCCATGACACTGTGGCTCGAGGCCCGATCGGGCACATTGGCGCACTTGGCCCTGGTGTGCAGGAGGAGATGCCAGCTGTGACACGGCCTCTCTCCAGCACACACCTGGAATCTCACAGAGGAGGTGAGTGGTGAGGAGGGAAGCAGTCTGCTCTCCTGGAGGTTGGATCACTTCTGCCAGCACCCCTCCCCTTCACAGGAGCCATCCCACGCCAGGCTGTGACACACACGCGGTGCGGACGCAACTCTTCTCCGAGAGAGCTCCTGCTTGCAGGGATTATGTTTGAATCTTGGCAGGAGAGAAGATGAAGTCTTCCTCAGAGTCCCCTCGCAGGGCTGCAGCCAGGGAAAGCTGGCTCTGTTGGGACAGAACTCAGCTTGGACAGATGTGTGCCCAGAAGGGGCCAGGGAGAAGCCAGGGGTCGGGGGCACTCGGTCCCACAGAGCTCTTGTGAGGCGGCCTGGCCGCCACTGGGTGCAGCCACACAGGTACCCAGCACAGCGCTCCTGGGACAGGCCTGTGGCAGCATCATGGCCACAGGGTCAGCCCAGCACCATTCTGCAGTCCGAGAGGCAGGTGGGCAGAAAGGATTCTGCAGTCTGGCAGACGGCAAGAAAGCAAGGAAAAGGTGAGGCACTGGGGGACACTTGTGGCAGGAACCTTCCTCTGCCCGGGCTGGGAGGGGAGACGGGGACCCAGCCCCACTCCACATGAGCACTGCAGGGCCCAGGGACCTTGAAAGTCTAACCTTGGAAGAAAGCCTAGCTGCAGCCAGACTGCAGGCTCCAGGGTGGAGCAGAGGTCCCACCTGGCGCCCGCCTGGGATGCGACCAGAACCATGCAAATGACCACCGAGGGCGCGCAGCCCGCGTCAGGCTGGTCTCACTGGCGCGGTAGCCGGTCCCAGGTGTGTCCTCGCCGTGCCCTCCGTAGCCCGGCGTGTGGGTTCCTCGTGTGTAATTATAGCTACACCAGCACCACATTGCCTCCGCTAGGCAGCCCGCGTGAGTGGCTTCTTCCAGCCTGGAAGCAGCGATGATGAACGGTATTTCCGACCAAATTCATTTGCATCTGACCCATTTGCTTGATTCAATTACATTGTAGCTTCCCAGGCTATCTGTTGATAATGTCTCTTTTTGAGTTCAACTTAATAGCTTTTACAAGTGAAAACGTACAAGCAGGCAGAACGCTGGGAAAGAATCCAAAAGCACAAGGCCAGGGGTCACCAGGAGGGAGAAGCACATCTCTCTAGAAGACGTGCCTGGTCTTAGCCGGGCCGGGCCCATTTAACCGGCACAGCGCCCGGCGGCAGAGGGCGCAGAGCAAGTCACCATCATCTGGAGGATTCCCCTGTCCTCTGACGAAATGTCCCAGAGCCAGGGGCCCTGCCCTCGGGCACCTCTCCCACGCCCTGCAACTACCTCAGAGTCCATTCCTCAGCATCCCCTGCACTCGTCACCTACGGACCCTGCACCAGACACCGTGGAGCCACCGGCACGCCTGTAAGTCAGACATGGCACACTTGTCCGGGTTTTGAGTTAGCGACCCCTCGGGTCATTCCTCTCCCCAGCACACAAGTGTGAACGCACACTGTACCCAAGAGTGGAGGAGGCAGTAAACACAGGGCCCGTGGAAAGGACGAAGCAGGAACCAAACAAGAAAAAGGGGCAAACTCTCCGGCATTCTGGTTGTCTTTTCCGGTATTTTGAGTAAGTAAGATGCTGTGGAAGGCAGCAGGGCGGGGAAGCTGGCAGCAGCACCACGAAGATGAGGCGTGTCACGGGCACAGTAACCACCCCAGAAAGCAGTCAGCTCCAGTGTACATGGCACAGAAGTAGAATGAAGGACGGATGAGTGAGTGCAGTCCCCACTGACACAAACCATTAGTGGTGGCCTTCTCTGCTTTCCCCTTTGGTTAAAATCAGAAAGCACGATAAAGTCAGGACTGACAGGGCTTTGGGGGTGCATTTAAATGTTTTTAAATTAGAAACCATCTTCCTGGAAAGAACCTGATAACTAGAAGGAAGGCTTGCCTGCTAAGCACCAGAATGAGGAGCCGGGGCTGACACAACCCCTGACGTGTGTCCCCAGTGCTTCCTTAACACTGAATTTAGGAGTCATATTTTCCTCCAAAGGGGATAAGCAACTAAGGTATAGCCCCACGTGAGGAATGGAAGTAAATTACAACTGATCTAAACTAAACCACTTAGATCTCATGGTGCCAAGAATGTCACAGAACTAAAACCCCAAGAACAGCCTGATGCTTGAGGTCGCAGTCACAAGGGCAGGGCACATGCTATGTACGTGTGCTATATGCTTTAAAAGATTATTTATTTCCTTGTTGTTATTATAAAGGGGCTGCACAGAGGGTTACAGTTACGAAACTCAGGGAATGAGCCACTTCTTTTTGGACAACGTTCCCCCTTTCTTCATTCTCTCTGCCACAGGATGTTTTTGTGTGTGAATAAAGGAGCAAATAAACTAAACGGAATGGATTCTTCTTCATTCTCCAACAACTATCTTTCAGCAGAAATGTCCACTTCTAGGGAGTCCGCAGCATAACGGTCACCAAAGAGAGCCCTCTGGTTTGGGCAGCTTCCCTAAGTCAACTGACATTGCATAGCAACACTTTTAGCTAATGTGTTAGCTCTTCCCTCGCGGGTACTAATTAAGAGCATGTTTTAATTAGGAAGCCAGTGTTGCCTCTGGAGAGGGTGTAGACCAGGCCCCTGTGCCTGCTCATCTCCCGGGCAGGGCTTTCCTGATGCCCGCAAAAGCTGCAGTGGACACCCAGGGACCGACAGCGCTTTCTTGTTCTGAAGGCCACTTGGCCCAGGATGCGGAGACCCTTGCCATGGTGTATCTGTGGATGAGCTCAGCTGACTGGAGGGCAGACATGCTTGAGGAGGGACTACTACCATCCTCAAAAGCCACCTGAGCCAGCAAGCCCAAGCCTGTCCTGCCCTGTATGCAGCTGAGACGTCTGGAAAACTGACTGCCCCTTGGCCTGCCAGAGGCACAGGGCTGTTACCAAGCCAGGAGTTCACCACTGAGCCATGGCAAGCTCAGGGTTACACACCACCAGCAGGCAGTTAGCAAGATGAAAAACATCAGAAAACCCAGGAATGTATTTCCTCAGTATCAGCCACGAGCCTCACTGAATCTCTGTACAGGATTGCGCATCAGGCCCTCTGAATGGTCTCTAAAGGGAGACTAGAAGCTTAATGAGATGCATGGGGTCCAATTCAACCAGAATTTCTAAC
Organism: Megascapheus bottae; assembly: GCF_031878675.1. Classification (NCBI taxonomy): domain Eukaryota; kingdom Metazoa; phylum Chordata; class Mammalia; order Rodentia; family Geomyidae; genus Megascapheus; species Megascapheus bottae. The sequence continues at coordinate 1,925,539 of NC_143516.1, read as the reverse complement.
TTTCAGAAAAGATTTCCTAGAGAAAAAAATGGTGAAGTTATGGAACACATTCCAAAATATGCAACAAGGTGATTCTCTTCTAAAAAAATTACAACAGCCTCTTATGCCTCACTAAACATGTAGTAAACTCTGACAATCATCAACCAGAAGTGGCTTTAGTCTGTAACAGGCAGTACCTACTCCAGCATGAAGAATGTCTCTTAGAACTTTTAAGAAAGGGGCCAGGAGTTTGGCCTAGTGAGAGAGTGCTTGCCTTGCCTGCAACAAGACCAGGGTTCAATTCCTTGGTACCACATATATAGAATAAGCCAGAAGTGGTAGAGTTCTAGCCTTGAGGAAACCCAAGGATAGTGCTCAGGCCCTGAGTTCAAGCCAGGACTGGTGAAAAAAGAAAAAGAAAAGAAAAGAAAGAAAGAAAGAAAGAAAAAAGAAAGAAGTGTGGGCCTCCCTGGGCCTTCTCTTCTTTATCTATACACTGGACCACTGGAGGAGGTGAGGGTCTCAGCTCAGGGCTGTGATTCTTAGACATGCTATCAACCAAGATCCCTGCAATCTGAGCTTTCTCGCGGGTTCTGGAAGGCACCGAGTCAGATCTTGAAGGGAGTTATGTGAACTCTCTGCAGCATACCCAGCTTCCTGTCAGATACCTTCAAACTGCACTGACCAGAGTAAATCAGCTGGCTCTCCCAGTTGGTCCATTTCAGTGAACTACATTTTAAGCTATAATTCATAGACTGTTCCAAGTATGACTCAGTAGCCTTGGCCTTCCCAGAACAAGGTTTATCAAATGTTGGGTTCTAGAAGTGAAGTAGAATTGAGATTCTCCTGGAGGTCTTTTTAATATGGCTGCTACTCTTACTTTTATGTTTATGCTATTAGATTCCAAACAATTTTTTTCACTCTGCATATTTTAAAGCAAAACTGTCACTGAAACAATTTTAAAATATTTCCTTTTGGACAATGAGTTCTTTCTCCTTTGGCCCAACAGACGAGATACATATCTGAGCTGCACTTTGTGTCCTCTTTGTCAACCCTCCAACTGTTGACCTCCATGGCTAAGTCTTACAATTTTGATAGTGTTTCTGGTCTTATAACCTGCTGAATGGGCAGATTCTCTAAGGGAAAAATGTGGAAAGGTAGCTGGGATGTGTATGGAATTTTCTAGGTGGAAGTAGAGTCCACCATTGAATAGATTCCCCAGTAGGAAGGGTGGCCCTGAGGCTCAGCTTCTGCTCCCAGTATCATTTTGGATCTGCCAACAAAAAAAGGAGGCAGAAAGAACCCTGACCTATGGCAGACATTCAGCAAACAATTTCTCAACAAAGGTCTTAATATCTCAGAGTCTGCTCCTCCATGCAAAAGAATGGAATAGTGAAACTTGGTCACAAGCATCAAGTGAGAAAATGAGAATGCATTTGGTTAAAAAGAAAGCGTTGCACCCACACAAGCCCCTTTCTTAGCCCTTCTTCAGCTTCTGGGACAGAGTCTGGCCCACAGGGGAGGCCTGGGGTTACTTGCTGAAAGGATCTGTTTCTCTCTCACCATCTTGACCACTGGCATATATGATGACTTGGGTTTGTTTTTACAAATTTTATTTTCACATTTAAAACCCTCCTTCTGCTCCTGGACGCCGAGGGCCGGGAATGACACCTGCGGTCTGCTCACACAGGGTCCTCTGTCAGCAGAAACAGCCCTGGCTTAGGGCACATTCTCAACAAAAGAGCTCAGCAAGGGCAGAAATGGAGGAATATGAGTTGCAGAATGAACTGCAATAAGATAGAAAATAAAAGCAAACCTGAATACAGGCCAATACTGCTTTAGGTTTCAGTTTTTATCAACTTTAGGTTTCTACAGTGTATGAGTCCTGGAAAAATGAACTTTCACTTCATTTATCTCGGCATTGGGTTTAAAGCAAGCCCTCTTTCACTGTGTGTAAACAGTTTCGTTGTCTTGTCTTGGTGGTGGTGGTGTTTTCTAGCTGCTGTTTCCCCCCAGAGCTGAGGACCAAGCTCAGGGCCTTGCACGTGGCCAGGCCAATGCTCTTCCACTGAGCTAAATTCCCAAGCCCTGTAAACAGTTTAATTTGTCCCAAACCAGTGTTTGCACTCCCTGAGACCTCACCTAGCCCGTTCAACTCAGCTCATGACCCTGAAACAGAAACTTCTCAGCAAGGCATTCCCTACTGCTTTCTTGACTCTTCTTGAGCCTCACTTACAATCTCTTGACCTTACAGAAACCTTTGCCAGTGTCTAACATCATGGCAGCTGGGACAAAGAAATCCAGAGTCCTGTGACACTGTTCTAGATGAACAAGAAACCCCAACTCTGTGTGGGCCAGCCCAGAGGCACCAGGGAGCCAGGTCAGAGGACATCCGGGTGGCATGGCCCCTCTGCCCACCAAGCCATTGCTTCTGTCACTGTTCACCAGCCAAAATTCAACAAGGTACTTAATCACTGTGGGCGAGATAAGAAGCCACCCTCAAAGAGCCACCACGCAGACTTAGGAAGGCAGAGCTGACTAGATGAGGGACAGAGACGATGTGTTCGTGTGTTTTCAGCGTTCTCTGGCTTCAGGACAAATCAGCATCAAAGCTGAGAGGGCAGGGGGGCCGCACCCACTCCTGAGCACCAGCGAGGGTCCTCTGCGTCCCTCTCGGGTCGGCGCTCCATCCATACTGACCATCTACCTTGTCCAGGTACTTCTCTCTTGTCCCTGGGCTGCCAGGAAGGGGGGCAGGGAGGAGGGGGGTCAAGAGGGGGGCCAGGGAGGGGCGGCCCTGGCCCCGAGGCTGCCCAGCGGGGCGCACCCCCCAAATCCGGAGCAGACAGGCGCCGGGCAAACCCCGTGCGCGCGCGGCCCACTCCAATCCACGAGATGACTACCAGGTCCGCGGGGACGGGCCGGCTTCCCCACCCGGGCCCGCGCGCGCCCGGGCCGCGGACCGTCGGCGGACAATGAGGCGGAGACGGCACGCCGGCCACACCTTCCCACATCCTTGGGCTCCAGCACGGCGGGGATGGGCCGCACACCCGGCCCCCGGCACCCCGGGCCCCGGCCCCCGGCTCCGGCACCCCGGCCCCTGGCACCCCGGCCCCCGGCCCCCCGGTCCCCGGCTCCGGCACCCCGGCCCCTGGCACCCCGGTCCGCGGCTCCAGGCTCCCCGGTCCGCGGCCCCCGGGCCCCGGCCCCCGGCACCCAGCATCCCGGCTCCCGGCTTCCCGGTCCTCGGCCCCCGGGCCCCGGCACCCAGCACCCCGGCCCCCGGCTCCCGGCACCCCGCCCCCAGCTCCCGGCACCCCGTCCCCTGCCCCCGGGCCCCGGCCCCCTGTCCCCGGCACTCCGGAGCGGCCTTACCTCGAGCCGACTCAGGCTGGAGCTCTTGGAGCGCGACTTCTTGCGCAGGTAGACGGAAAAGAACCTGCGCACGGTGAACTTCTTCATGCCCAGATCCATCGCCCCGCGCCCAGCCGCGAGGAGCCGCAAGGCCGGCGGGCGCGCATCCCTGGCTCATCCCAGGCACGCGGTCCAGGGCGCGGGCGGGCGGGCGCGCGGGGCGGGAGCCCGGCGCGGCGGGCCGGGCACGGACGCGGGCTGTGGGCACAAAGGGCAGGCCGCGCCGGCCACCGGCCGGGCCCAGGAGCTGAGACCCGCGGCGCCTCCACCTCCAGCCCGAGTACCAGCCACCGGCCGTCCGCCCCGCCCACGACCCCGCCCTCCTCCCCATCGCCAATCAGCGCCGAGATCTCTGCCACGCCCACCTCCACGTCCTCCAATCAGCACCGGCGAACCTCCGCCACTGGCGCTCACTCTTCCTCTTTCCCAGCGAGTACGAGCTCCGGGTAGACCCGCCCCCTCCCCGCCCACCTCCACCTTCTCCAATCACCGCCCTCCGTCCTGCCCACGGGCGCCCCGCCCTCGTCGCTGCCTCCAATCAGCGCTCGCAGTCCTCCGCCCAGGAGTTCACTCTCCTACTACGCTTTCCCTCCCAGGAGCGCCTGGTCCCGCTCCCTCCACCCCCTCCCCACTTCCCCGCCCACTTCCACCGCAGCCAATCAGTTTGAGCGCCGGTCCCACGCCGCCGAGCCGCCCGGGCCGCCCGCCGCGCCCGCCGGGGCGCCCCGCTCCCGCTCCCGCTCCCGCTCCCGCTCCCGCTCCCGCTCCCGCTCCGGCCCGGCTCAGCCTGTCTGGTGTAGGTGTCACGTTTCTTTTCTAAACGTCATCCTGCCCTGGCCAACAAAGCTGCCGCGGCTACTGGGCGAGTGCGACGGCGAGCCTCCCCCTGCATCCCGGTCCCCTGCAGCCCAGTCCCCTGCATCCCCGTCCCCTGCATCCCGGTCCCCTGCAGCCCGGTCCCCTGCAGCCCTGTCCCCCTACATACCCGGAACCCTGCAGCCCCGTCCCCTGCTGCCCGGTCCCCCTGCATCCCCGTCCCCCTGCATTCCGGTCCCCCTGCATCCCCGTCCCCCTGCAGTCTCATCCCCTTGCAGCCTGCATCCCCAACCCCCTGCATCCCCGTCCCCCTACGTCCCCCTGCAGCCTCGTCCCCCTGCAGTCTGCATCCCCATCCCCTGCATCCCTATCCCCCTGCATCCCCATCCCCCTGCAGCCTCGTCCCCCTGCATCCCCGTCCCCCTGCCTCTGGCCCAGGACTGGTGGGGCCCGGCAGCCAGGTTCTCTGGGCCCTCCGGTCAAGCTCCCGACCCGGTGCCAGCCACCCAGGGGGAGGGCAGGGACATGGCTCTGGCCTCTATTTCCAGCCACAGAACAAAGACTAGCATCCGCTCTCCGACCTCTGGCTCCGTTTATAGACCATCATGGAAACAGACGACTTCTCAGGACCTGAGGGGCTCAGCCAGGGCGCAGGACCCTGTGCGATCTGCCTTTCAAGGGACACTTTTCTCTCCTGGAAGTCATCGAGCAGTGCAGACAGTCCCAGATAGGTTTGTGAGCTTGGGACTCTGGACAATCTGGTCCTTTTCCTTGTGTGCAATAGCTACATATGGAGTTTATGTTTAAAAGTGGGGCGAACAAGGCTCATTGTGTTTTACCATCTCCATCTGGAAAAACAAAACAAAACAAAACCAGAAACATTTTGAGGCATGAGTTACAAGTGTTGCTCTTTTGCAGTGCAAATAGCAAAACTTGCACTTGTCCTTTTATTCTCTCAGTTGAGTCACATGTTACATGGATACAAGCAATAAGCCACACTTTGCTATAGTGGACAGAGCTTGTGGCTTGAAAGGTAAGGACTTGAAAGCTCCTGCTGTATCCTGGTTGGGGGAGAAGTGGTCAGGTACATGCTGTGTTTCCTGGGGGCCTGCCTCTTACGGAGGACATGAGGCTCCAAGGTGGACAGCAAGAGTCTAGTATCAGGACCCTTCCTCTCCTCCCATGGTAAACGAGCACACTGCCTGCTCTATCCCCACCGTTCATCTCTCCACAGAATCTCCAGTGAAACCCAGAACAATTCCCTTCCTGAAAAGGTGCAGTTATGTGTGGCCACAGACACAGCTGTCACTGTTGGCATGACACAGATGAAAATGAAAAACATGGGGTCAATAATGACCCCAAGGTCAGAGCTGACTCAGATGTAAAATAAAAAATAAACATCATACATATAAGTAAAAAAAAGCAAACATGATAGATGAAGAGACAATTAATAAGACAAAGCAAAGACAAAATAAAGGAAATAATTCTGACAATGAAGAGATTGTAGTAATTTACAGAAACGAGGTACAGCTGACTAAGTGTTCTGTTTATTGAAGAGCACATAAGACACAGCTAGCAGCTAAAAGAAGGATCTAGAAATGAGCTACCGTAGGCAGATCTTTCAGACAGATGAACTTCCAGCAGGAAAACGCCTTCAATCAGATTCCTAGTCACGCCGCTGAGCAGGGCTCAGTCTTGCTGCAGTCCCCTAAGTCTGGCCACAGCAGTTCTCACCAGGCAGTGACTGGCAGCAGGGGACATTTCCCATTTGCCCTGGGCAAAGGCTCCTGGCTTCTGGTGGGTTGAGACCCAGGATGCTGCTGAAAATGCTGCAGTGCCCAGGACAGGTCCAACAAAAACATCTTCAGTTGGTTCTTTCTGCTTAACATTTCTGAGAACCTTAAACTGCTATTTCAAAACTGCTGGCTGTGCTGAGGCTGGAAACTGCCAATGGAAGAGGAAGTCCAAGAGGAGGAGGAGGAAGAGAAGGAGGAGGAGGAGGAGGAGGAGGAGGAGGAGGAGGAGGAGGAGAAGGAGGAAGAGGAGGAGGAGGAGGAGGAGGAGGAGGAGGAGGAGGAGGAGGAAGAGGAGGAGGAGGAGGCAAAGAAGATGATTCTAGGAAATACCTGACAGGGTTTTGCCTACAAAATGCCAGTTCCATTAGTCGAGACTACTTCATAAAGTGTGAAGTGTGCAAATGAAGTTGTGTGTAAAAGCCCCAGAGTTTCTCACGGAAAATGTAAGTAAATGACTGGGAAGAAAGAAGACTTACAGATTCCAGCATTTTCACCTAACTTTCCATCTGCTGACATGGCTGCCTCTGCCTCCAGCACCCTGGGCCTCCTCAGCCCCCTCGGCCACGACCTCCCTGGCTCCTTGTTTAAAAGAAGCCTACTATCATTTCTAAGAGGTTGGCTGGCCAGGCCGTACGGATCCATAAAATAGATGCAGGGAGACCAGGGTCCAGGGGGACAACCAACCGTGTTAGCTGATACAGAAGGGACTTTTCCTGACTCATAAACCACAGAGGAATCTGGATAGGAAGGGAGTCTGCAGGAGACAGGCTCCAATGAGAGCAGGAAGAAGTTCTGTCCCTTAAAAGAGGGGAACTCCTCGTCAGAGGGAAGTCTCAAAACAATCCTGGCTAGGATCTTTTTGGAAGACATTTTCAGCATTTAAGAGAATTTCATAGGCTGCGGGTGTGGCTCGGAGGTAGAGCATTTGCCTCCCAAGCACAGGTCCTGAGTTCAAACCACAGTATCAGGGGGAAAAATGCCATAGATATCCACAGTGTTTCAGAGACCTAGACGCACAGAGACCACAGCAGAGAGACTGGTGTGGGGGCGCCTCGGGGTGCACAGTTCCGGCGGGTGCCTGCCCTGTGGGTGTGCAGGGAGGTAGGGCCTGGACTGTGGGCCGCGGCACATTGGCAGAGGCTGCCTTCCTAGATCAAATAAGGGGAAAATCCTCCTTATCAAAACATGGCTGGTCCTGGGATCTCGAGTGACACGGAGGAAGATCTGCATCCACAGAGAAGACGCCAGGGACCCCACAGGACGAGAAGTCAGAATAGGCGACCTTGTGTCTACGCAGTGTCCTACCTGGCAAACTCATACCTACACCAGTGTGGTCCCCGTTCACGTCAATGGCCAGTGCCCGAGGCCCAGGCTGGGGCGAGGGGGGGCGGCTCAGACATCAGCTCTGGAAGAACATGCCGGAGACGAGCCTGCCCAGAGCCCACACAAGAGGCCCGTGGCAGAGCCTGAGCTACCCACCTCCGTCTTCCTGGGAAAAATGAACACTGAGCATAAATCAGTGGCCATGACAAATCTCAGAATCAGATTGCAGACTAACGGGGCCAACGCTTTTGAATAAATCACATAGAAGATGTTCACTTAATACCTCTGGAAGAAAGAAAAGAGGGGCTCTAAACCCATCAAGCATATTTGTAAAGACAAGCAAAACCTGAGGCTAAAACTAGAAGTATTTCAATTATAACCTCCACAGATAAAAATCATTATAGAGAAAGGCCTAGGAAGAATGGGCAAAGAAAATACTAGATTGCGGATAAGTGAATGATTATCAGAAAGACAAAGATAGGAAATCACAAAGGGTGATTGAAAGAGTGGAAAACCCAGCCTGGTCCAGAGCCTGGGGGTAGGAGGGGAGAGTCAGAGGTGAGGCAGTTGAAAACTTTTCAGAATTGATAGACTACACCAACTTTCATATTTACAAGGATCTAAAAATCCGATAGTTAAATTTTTAAAAAGTACTTTGTGCTTAAATGCTTCATAAATGCATATTAAAGACCTAATTAAATACCTAAATGCATATTAAGTGTACAGAGAACACTAACACCATAAAAACCATCTCTCCAAAGCAAACAGAAGACAGATTTTTCTACAAATGGATGTTACTTAGATTGTCAGTTTCCACCTTAACTGTAACAGTGGAAGTCAGAAGAGAGTGAAATAATTCATGCAACAGGCAAAGAGAATACACTGGAGAAGGAACTTAACCTTGCCTTTTTTACCCTTTAATAAAAATTTTCATGAATAAGGACAAAGGAATTTATTTCCTCATGAACAACCTGAGAAAATTCTCTACTGAGGAAATCTTCTGGGTAATAACACACACACACACACACACACACACGCACACACGCACGCACATACACATGCACACGCACGCACACACAAACTCCATTCAATGAAATACAAATGCATTATTTCTGGATTTAAATCAAATTAGAAATGGAGGCTTGGTTTTAAGAGGTTGCATAGGCAGAAGGAGGAGGAGTAGAGTTCGAACCTGCCTTCGGCAGCTGAGATAGAGACTGATTAGTTGTGGCTCATGTGTAAAGTATGCATGCGTGTCGAAACTCCTGGAGTCACCAACACAATACATGCAGATCCACTGTGGAAACACCAAACTAACAGGGGCAAAAGTCTACAATTTGGAAGAGAGCAAATTCAAAAGGAAGAGACTTGAAGCGGAACAAGAATAACACACGTCGTGGCTGGCCCCAGCGTCTGGAGCGTGGCTGTGCAGGGCTGCGGTGAGAGCCCGAGGGCTCTGCTCGCAGAATAGGTGCAGAGAGCCAGGGAGGGACTAGGTGGCATCAGCAGCTTGATGACACTGAGCCCTTGTCCCCACCTCAGCACTCCTTGACGGGATGCGGCTGCATGGGGCCTGCCACCCCTCTGGGCCACGCCACTGGCAAGCTTAAGACCAGTGGGCAAATGAAGAGGCCACACCACCGCCTGCTCCTTGTCTCAGACCCCGGAGGCCAGGTCTCCTTCCGGCTCTTCAGGGCTGCTGGGAGCGCAGGAATTCACTCAGCCCTCAGCCCTGTTCGGGTGCTGGAGTCAGGGCGAGGACAGGAAGAAGCCGCATCTGTGGCCTGCTGCAGCAGACAGGGCTGCGAGGGGAGTGGGTCTGTGTCACCACCCCCCACCACCCACATGTCGAGAAATGAGGCTTCTTTCCAGGCCTCAGACATGCAGTCCTGAGGCCACTGTCGCTGCCATGCTGTGCCCTGGGGACTGAGCGCAGAGTCGTATCTACACAGGCCACAGGATCTAGAAAGCGGTTTGGTGTCTTCCTGTCTTCCTTCCTTCCTTCCTTCCTTCCTTCCTTCCTTCCTTCCTTCCTTCCTTCCTTCTTTTCTTCTCTTTCTTTTCCTTCCTTCCTTCTCTTTCATCCACCTTCTATCCCCCTTCCTATCTTTCTCCTTCAGTGTGGCAAAGGACTGCAGACGTTTTCTGTCTGGGCAGGCTGGCGGGCTTTGAGGCCGGAGCAGAGAGCTCTGAGGCCTAGGGGGACTGCATCACAGGCCATTTGGGGGAGACCTTTCCAGCACCCACAATTATGTCTTTGCCCAGCTCTGTCTACAGGTATAAAGGCCTGCCTTTGGATGAACAGCACAACCAAGACCGCGGATCAGCTCTGGAGAGAGGACGCCGGGCCCAGGCTCAGAGCTGCCATCTCAGTGGCAGGCCCCTACTCGAGCTCTCAGTTACAGCTTAATATATCTCTCTTTTGGGGGGCTGTATGTCCCCGACCATCTGCAGCCACTGTACAATTCAGCAAGCACGCTGTCACGTAAGTGCCTCTGCAAGCCGGCCTCTGGTCGCCTGGGGCACTGGGGCAGCGCTGCTCCCCATGGAGCCTGGCTTCTGATGTATCTGGAGGACCCACCTACCCACCGGGGGCCTTCTTGCTTATGAAACATTGTGTCCCTGGTAGACAGTTCTTTACAGAAGGACCAGGGAAAGTTATAAATGCTTTTATCAGATAAAAATCTCCCAGAAACGGGTGGACTGTCACTGACACCCCGGTGACAGGGACCCCTGCCACGTGGCACAGAGCCTTCTCAGATTGCAGGGAGGCCCGTGCTCCTCCCGAGGGGTCTCGGGTCCTCTGGGCATGTGGTGCTGGCAGCACTCCTGTGATGCGTGGCCCCAGGGGTTGGCAGGCTGTGGACTGCACACAGGGCGGCCAGGCCCTGCTCTCCCTTCCCACTGGTATCTGGCTCACTGCCCAGGGCTGGGGCCTGGAGTAGGAGCTGGAGCCTGGGGTAGGAGCTGGGGCCTGGGGTGGAGGTTGAGGCCTGGGGTAGAGGCTGCTGCACCTGTGCGGGGGCTGCTGGCGGACCCGAACCAGACTGGCCCCTGGTTCTCCTGTGGGCCATGACTTGAACAAGGTGCTACTGAATGTCTTCAGAGACCCAGAGGCTACGGGTGAAGCCACGATGGTGTCCGTCAGAAACACCTCCCATGTGGACATGCCGCAAACCCTGTCAAGGGCAGAGTCTCCCTGCTCTGGCTCTCATTGAAGACACCCACAGGGCTGGTTCTCTGTGCCTGTCACACCCTAGGTCTCTCCTCTCCCCTCTTTCAAAGCTTCCCACAGCGGCTTCGTGAACTCCTGTCCTTGGGAGTTGGTGCCAATGAGCTTTAGCAAAGGATGGCCAGAAGTGTGGTCATGCGTGAGAAGGAAGTTGCACATCTCCTTTCCATATTCCAGGGCACAGTGTGGCCACCCCGCGTTCCTCTGTGAGGGACTGAGCAAACCTTTCCAGGTCCTCTCCTTCCCGTGAGGCGGCTACAAGCAGGACACCGCTTTCCTGCTTTGCCGGTTGCTCTCTACTCCCGCCGGATACAGTTCTCTGTGTGTCACTAAACTCCAAAGTCCACCTCTGTGGAGGAGCTGGTCGCTCACAGACAGACACGGTCAGGCTGTCTGCACACACTCAGCCGGCCTGGTCCCCGGGAAGGGATGCTGGCTGCCTCCGCCACCTCAGCTGGTGGCTTCAGTCCTTCTGGGACGTTTGAGTTTGGTCTCGATCGGTGCAGCGTAACAGAATCTTTCTTTAATGAAACAAGCAAGCGCTATAATTAAACCCTCAGATCACTGATACTGTGTTGGTGAACAGCTCAGCCAGCCTGGCTGCCCTGCCAGGCCACCTGGCTCAGTGACAGATTCGGGCCACGACCTCTGGGGCCTTGAACCCCCACAGGCCACCGAGGGCCAATACTCCTGGTCTCTGCCCATGTGTTTTTTCTTTTCTTCAGAGCTGAGGATGGAACACAGAGTCTCACACTTGCCAGGCAAGTGCTCTTCCACTGAGGAGATTCCCGGCTCCCCAGTGCCATCTACTTTGGGGAAGTAAGTGATTTCTAACAATGTCATCCATTTTGGGTAAGCTGGCGCCTCAGCTCTTGAATCTATGCCAGCCTCTATGCCAGCCTTAGCAGCGACCACCTGGTCCTCTTGCCATGCCTGACACGCCAGACGACTGATTACCTGTGCATGCATCTCACCGTACCCAGCACGACAGATAACCAACTGCCCGATGTCTCACCACGTCCCGCATGACAGACTGCCGCAGACCGACTCAGCGGGAGTGCGGGGAGACCAAGTCTGGATTCACAGGTCAGGAATGGATTCGGCGATGACAGACAGACACAAACGCAAGGGAGGTTTGAAGTCTGCTGCGAAGTTTTACTTGTTGAATGTGAGATTATATACAGTCAAAGCAGGAGCATTTTCTTTCAGTTGGCATAAGGTCAAAAGATTACAATCATGTTTAAGAATGGTTACAAGGTACATTTTTCTGAGTAGAAAAGAAACTTCTCCCTCCCTTCTAAGGAGTTATGGTTAATATGTCAGACATTGTGGTTAGGCGTCATCCGCCTTGGCATTAATCAATATTAGTTTTGTTTACCATCTGTTCCATTCTAGTTCTTCCTGTGATTCTGTTTCTAAATTAGTAATTATTACCCTGTGCCAGGAATTGTAAAACCTTAAACCTAAGAGTCCATTGTTGCTGTTCAGTTAGAGCACACCACGGTGCTCTAGCCCTTCTAATCCTTTCCCATGTGATTCATTATGTACTTGTAACATTTACACAAGTAATGCAGACGCATTAAAGGCATATTCAGGTAAACTAACATTTATTACTAATTCAAAGATCATATTTTCTGTTTTAGTTTCTAATTCTGTCTTATTATTAATAGAATGCATTGAGGTCATTAAGGCTGCTGTGGATGTGTCTTGCGCCAGAGTAGCCAGGCATGCACTTTTAGTTCCTGGAGCATCTAGTCGCTCAATTAATTGTTTAGGCCAGTAGCTGGCACAGAATATTACTGCCATACCATCAACTATCAGAAATGAAAAGAGTGTTAAAAGAATCCCAGCACCCAGCATTATGAGCATTCCACGCATATGTCCCGGTCTCTGCCAGGGACCTCCAGGAGGCCTGATCACCATTGGTGCGAACCTCAGGACTGGCAGCCATTCAAGCTCTTTCTGCTCCATGCTGCACAGACTCCACTGGAGTGGGTGTGGCAACAGACAGACGCTCAGGGCAAGCCACAGACGCCGTACGCCTTCATGACGTCCCAGAGGGAACCTTAATTTGCAGTTATTGGTGTGGTCCAAGCCCTCCATGAATGGAAGGAGAATGGAAAGAGGTCAGATGTGACCTGGGTTGGGAACCTCAAGGAGGCGCTAAGCAGTGAGAGCCAGAACAGAAGCAACCCAGCAGAGAAGCGGCATAATGGACACACTGGGAAAGAAACGTGTGTCTCCGACAGGAGCCTCTCGTCTTACTCAGTGTAAGGAAGGCCTGCTCATTCATATTTAGGTTTTCTTCAAAATACCAAATGCCCACATTGCTGCTTTGGCGGATGTTTGCAATGCCTTGCAAAAATCAAAATATTCACTTAGTGGGGCTGGTAGACCTTTCCTGACTCCCCCCACAGGAGGAGGGGACCCCCACAGGGAGGAGGGGCCCCCTCTCTACAGTGAAACAGAGAAGAGGAGCAGGTCTTAGAGCACACTGTGCTTTTATCTACATGGAACTATTCTCTAAGTGTACTGGCCAAGTCTCCAAAACACACTTGCCCCTCCTTCGGGGACTTAATAAGAGATATCCTCCCGTGAAATGCTTGCTTCAGCGCTGCTGACCGAGGAGAAGGGTGAGGACCAGAGGCTGGGCGGCGCACCACTGCTGCGGTCACCCTCCCGAGGCCGGGACCCAGGACCCTGCTCTGCACGCCAACCTTGGGAAGCAGAGGCCAGGCCTTCCCGGGGCAGACTGCGTGCTCATGGCGCCAGAGCACCCAGCAGACTTGGCCCTCAGTGGCTTCCGGTGGGGTCAGGCACTTGCCTGTGGGTCTACTCCCCCTGCACACCGGGTGGCACAGGGTGTCGTGCAGTGCCAGCCGTGGGGACCGTGGGGACCCAGCCGGGTAACGGGAGTTCACACAGAGGTGCAAGTTCACGTGGCTGCTGAGGTGGCTGCCAGGCGGCCAGGGTGGCACGGGCGAGGCTCCTGCGTTCTCACATCCACAGCGTGGGCCAGTGCTCCATGAGTTCCTCCCGGACCTGGCCATACACGAGTGGGCTGAGGAGTACCTAGCTAGGGAGAAAGAGCCCACCCGTCACGGAATCCTAACCTGCACCCCAGCTAGGACACTTCAGGGATGGGGGTGGGGGGAGGGGGGAGGGACAGGGGAGGGACGGGGCGCGGGGGAAGGAAGTGGAAGGAACCCTGCACTGCAGTGATGCTGGAAAGGCAAGTCAGCCATCACTCTGGAAGTCACCATGGGGATTCTCAACAACAGCAACAACACCAGCAACGACGACGACAGAACTACCCTATGACCCAGGAATTCCACTCGAGCACTCAGCTGAAAGATGCCAGCCAGGACCCCGTTCCTAACAGCCCACACGACAGAATCAGACCCAGACACCCTACAACTGACCGCTGTGCCAAGAAAATGTCATCTATTTACAGGTTGTTAGATAGTACACCTGATAGTACATAGGGTATAGATCCATACATGCACAAATGGAGTTCTAGTTATCCACCAGGTAGACTCACAAATCATAAATATAAAACTATCATGCTGAATAAAGGAAGTCAGGCTCAAAGAGACAAAGCAAAGGGCGCATGTGTTCACTCATATGTGAAAGTTAGACCCCAAATACAAACATATAGGAAAACACAAATGGGGTCTATGTACAGATACACTCCAACCGACTGAAGTATGGTAGGCACATGGTGGGGTTTCATGGTTTAAACCCGTTGAACAATCAACAGAGAGCCTCACAAAATGAATAGCAGGAAGCTGAAGCGTTGTGAGCGGGGGCGGTGGTAATGGGAGGGTGGGCAGATGAATGGAAAAGGAAATGCCCAATGTACATACTTGAATGTCGAACCAGGAAACTGGGGTGGGGCTGGGTGGGGAGGCAGGAGGGGAAGGGAGAGAGCGATGAGAGGTGACAGCGTCACGTGCATTGTGCACGTGAATCCACACGTTATGTTGACGTCTTTCTGTACAACTGTTGGAAGACACCAATAAAAAAGAGGAAAAAAAAGCTGGGTGCAGTGGCTCACGCCTGTAATCCCAGCTACTGAGAGGGTGGGATCTGAGGATCAAGGTTCAAAGCCAGCCTGGCGCAGACATCTGTGAGACTCTTATCTCCAATTAACCTCCAGAACACCAGGAGTGGCTCAAGTGGTAAAGTGGTAGGCTTGAGTTGAAGAGCTCAGGGACAGCACCCAGCCCCAGAGCTCAAGCCCACGACCAATGAGAAGACAGAGAGAGAGAGAGAGACAGAGAGAGAGAGAGAGAGAGAGAGAGAGAGAGAGAGAGAGACAGACAGACAGACAGACAGACAGACAGACAGACAGACAGACAGACAGAGGTTTACTGTAAAGAAGAGCACTTGGATTTTGCATTCTGAAATAGGGACATGGGACAGTCACTGAAGCTGGGACAGTCACTGAGGAGCTGGGACGGTCACTGAGGAGCTGGGACGGTCACTGAGGAAGCTGGGACAGTTCCTGAGGAGCTGGGACAGTCACTGAGGAGCTGGGACGGTCACTGAGGAGCTGGGACGGTCACTGAGGAGCTGGGGCGGTCACGGAGGAGCTGGGGCGGTCATGGAGGAGCTGGGACAGTCAGGGAGGAGCTGGGACAGTTCCTGAGGAGCTGGGACAGTCACTGAGGAGCTGGGACACTCACTGAGGAGCTGGGGCGGTCACTGAGGAGCTGGGATGGTCATGGAGGAGCTGGGGCAGTCAGGGAGGAGCTGGGACAGTCACTGAGGAGCTGGGACAGTCAGGGAGGAGCTGGGACACTCACTGAGGAGCTGGGACAGTCACTGAGGAGCTGGGACGGTCACTGAGGAAGCTGTGACAGTCAGGGAGGAGCTGGGACAGTCACTGAGGAAGCTGGGACGGTCACTGAGGAGCTGGGACGGTCACGGAGGAGCTGGGGCAGTCAGGGAGGAGCTGGGACAGTTCCTGAGGAGCTGGGACAGTCACTGAGGAGCTGGGACACTCACTGAGGAGCTGGGACGGTCACTGAGGAGCTGGGACGGTCACTGAGGAAGCTGGGACAGTCAGGGAGGAGCTGGGACGGTCACTGAGGAAGCTGGGACGGTCACTGAGGAGCTGGGACGGTCACGGAGGAGCTGGGGCAGTCATGGAGGAGCTGGGACAGTCAGGGAGGAGCTGGGACAGTCAGGGAGGAGCTGGGACAGTCAGGGAGGAGCTGGGACGGTCACTGAGGAGCTGGGACGGTCACTGAGGAAGCTGGGACAGTTGCTGAGGAGCTGGGGCAGTCACTGAGGAGCTGGGGCAGTCAGAGAGGAGCTGGGACAGTCAGGGAGGAGCTGGGACAGTCACTGAGGAGCTGGGGCAGTCAGAGAGGAGCTGGGACAGTCAGGGAGGAGCTGGGACAGTCACTGAGGAGCTGGGACAGTCAGGGAGGAGCTGGGACAGTCAGGGAGGAGCTGGGGCAGTCACTGAGGAGCTGGGGCAGTCACTGAGGAAGCTGGGACCGTCAGGGAGGAGCTGGAGCAGTCACGGAGGAACTAGTTCCTTTGGGCAGCATCGTAATGCAAGTGCAGTGCCCAGAGGAAATGGCACCCCAGGCCTCACAACCACCAGAACAACGTCACCGTGGTTGGAGGGAAAGAAATGGTAGGTATTTGCTCAAGTCCTGTTAAATAGCCATCATCAGTCAGAAAAACCAATCGCAGTTTCTGTTCAGCGTGGGAGCAGTGAGCCCCTGGGAAGGGGCGGGCTTCTTGGGGACACCGTCAGCCAGGCTGAAGACGCACGCTCAGGCAGCATTGGTCTGAGTTCAAGCCCCAGATCCAACAACAGCTACAGGGAGGCCATCTGCATGGTGACCCTGAGAAGGAAGGAGAGGAGGGGCCCGGCCCTGCCTCCTGCCCAACATCCCTCCCACGGCCCGGCTGGGGGTCCGTCCACCCTGTCCTCACTCTGCGGCTGCATGTGACAATGACGAATGCCCTCGTTAGAGACTGTCTCTGACCACAGAGTCACCAGCTGAGAAGACAAATTGGACAGGTGTCCAAGATGTAATTACGATGATGCAGGAAGATAAACAAGCCAGTGTGCTAAAAATATCACCAAAGTGCCATTCGGTCCTCTTAATTAAATTTGTGTGGGATCACTCATTATGTCTTTAATAAACGCAGGCTGAAAAAACTCATCTCACCCACCGCGCCCTCCCCTGCCTGCCCCTGCAGGCCTCACACAGGCCCGGAGGCCGGGGACAGAGTGAGAGTCCAGGGAGGTGGACAGGCTTCGCTGCTCTTCGGTCACTCCCGGGGACAGCAGTCCCCACGCGATGACCCGATACCCCCACCTGGGCTTGTGTGAGCACGCCCCATGGCTCCACGCAGGCTTGCACAGATACCCAGAGCGAATCCCTTCGCAGAACCTCAGCCCGTCCTAGCCCACACAACTGTATTTGCTTCCAATTTATTTTTTCTTTTCTAACAGAGGCAGGAGGCAGGAAAATGTACTCCATGTACTACGTGTGTAAGACACAGTGGGCTGTGCATAAGTGCAGAGACCTGAGTGGAAAGGGGAGGAGGTGGAGGCCGAGGGGAGGGCAGGGGGTCGTCCTGTGTCCCTGCCCTGCTATGGAGGTCTCAGCTCTGTCGATGCTGACCTGACTCATGCTGACTGGTGCCTGGCCTCGCAGCCCACCCCTGCACCCCCACCCCTGCGGCCCCACCCCTGCAGCGGGGCAGTGTTTTACGTTCTAGGAAGTTGTATAAGATGAGAACTCACTTAGGTACTGAAAGGCACTGGGTAAGTGCAAGCCCTTGACATGTTGCATTGCGAGTTCTGAGGAGTTTCGATGTGGATTTCAGTCTACCTCGTCCTCTCTCCTGTGGTGTGAGGAGGGGCCTCGGGCTTGAAGCCCCGGCCTCGCTTAGCCTGCACTGTCCTTTACTAGGATTCTCCTTATCATCAGATCCGAACACAACACTGGTTTTTAATGGAAAAGAATCCATTGTCTTGCTGCCCACGGGGTATTTTTTCGCTTTGTGTGTGTGTGTGTGTGTGTGTGTGTGTGTGTGTGTGTGTGTGTGTGTGTGTGTGTGCATATGAGTGAGTACATGTATGTGTCTGCCTTCTGTATCCCACTCCATCTCTGTGCATATATGTATGTGAGTGTGTATATGTGTGTCTGCCTTCTGTACCTCACTCCATCGCTGTGTGCATGTGTATGTGTGTGTGTGTGTGTGCTGTGTGTGTGTGTGTGTGTGTGTGCTGTGTGAGTGTGTGTGTGGGGGGTGGTTGGCCTGTCCTGCAGGTCTCACCACCATTCACTGTGTGGAGTCTCCTAGCTGTACGATTCTGTCAGTGTTGGTGTTTTCTGAATAATAAGTGGTGCAGCATAGAACATTCCAGAAGAACATGAATCACTCACTGATGGACAGTGGAGGATGGCGTTAGAGGCTGTATCTTGTGAGGGTTCATGATTCACGTCAGCATCTTTCTAAAAGCGTGACTCAACCCGTGCCCCACAGACCTGACGCCCTTCTCGGGGAGCACAGCTAGCGCTGAGCTTCGCCCCGGAAGCTGCCATTGTGTGGTCACAATGCTGACGGCTCTAACGCACACTCACTCGATGAGTCGTCTCGTCCTAAAGTATTTTCTGGAAGATGGAGCTGAAAGCAAAGGAGGCTCTAGTCCCTTCCCGAAGGGGAAGCCGTGGCCGAGAAGGCCGTGCTGAAAGGCCTCCTCGGCCACAGTGGGAAATCACACGTCTCACACACTTCGGGCGGCCTGAGATGCTGCCACGTGGGACCCTCCACCTCCTCACAGGCGGCCGAGGAGAAGCAGCCTGGGCGCCACGCCACCATCAACCACGGAAAAGACAGGAGACAGCAGGGGCCGCGCTCCCTGTGGACCCCATGGCAACCATGCCCAAGCCAACCCAGCCAACCAGGCGCCTGGCACCCGTGGGGCCCAGGCCACACCCTGCGTCCTCAAGCCTGGGTTCAACCAGCTCCTGATCACACTGTCAATGCTGCCAACAAAGCCAGAATCATCTCAACTGAGACCAGCTGGCTAATTCTAAACATGCACTTTCCCCACCATTAAAACAATATTTTCTGTTTGTGTTTATTTTTAAAATTATTCCTAAGCCTTTTCTCGTTTTCCTATTTAGGACTTATCTTTTTCTATTTGTGTTCTAGTGAGGTTTTTTTTTTTTTTTTGGTGTGTGTCTATTGTGGAAGTATTTATCTATCTACTGATACCTTCTCCCCTTTACATGACTTTTTAGAACCTTTTCCATTCTGAGATCAAATATTCAACTATATTTTCTTACTCCTTTTAACGCATTCATTTATTTTAGTTTTCTTTATTTATGTTTATATTTTGTGTGGTACTAGGGATTGAACCCAGGACTTTATACAGGCCAGGCAAATGCTTCTAGTAGTTGTGCTATGCCGTAGCCTCCTATGCCCCTTCTGTATTTTATTGATTGATTGATTGGTTTTTGTCAGTCCTAGGGATTGACCTAGGGGTCTGGGTGCTTCCCCTGGGGTCTTTTACTCAAGGCTAGCACCCTACCACGTGAGCTAAGGCCCCACTTCTGGTTTTCTAGTGGTTAATGAGAAATAAGAATCTTGTGGAGTTTCCTGTCTAGGTCGGTTTGAAGCCCCTCAGCCTACTGAGTAGACAGAGTTACAGGTGTGGGCCCCCGGGCCCTGCTGGATTTTGATTTTGAGATGGGGTTTGCTGACTGTGCCACAGCTGGCCTCCCAGGCTCCTCTGCCTCTCAAGGTTTGAGCACCACCTGTGGCTTTGTGTATTTTTGCTGGTTTCGTTGTTTTTACATAACAGACCCAGCCCTTTTTGTTGGGCACAATGTGAGGTAAGGCCTTCCTTGCCCATATTCAGTTCCTAAGGGGTTTGGCCCAGCTGCATCCGTGCCTCCCACCTCGCGTGCTTCCTTTGTAATTCCCTGGGCACTAGGGTCTACACTGGGAGAAGGCCGGTCACGGAAAGCGTGCCAGTCTCGTGACTCCTCCTCCACGGCGCTCGGGTTAGGGAGCAGCGGTGCATTTTCAGCACTGAACAGCACTGGGCATGCTCCAGGTTTCCGTGACTGTGCCACAGAGCCTGACTTGGAGTGAGCCCGGAAGGCCTGCGTGTCACCCCCTCCCCGCCCACCGCACACTGGGGTCTCAGCAGCGCTTGCTCTGGCCTCACGTGCTGAAGTTCTTATATACTGGGAATGTAACAACGTGTGATTCTTACAGATGGCACAAACTTCCCGGACGACTACCCCCTGCCCCCGCAGGGCAGCTCAAGTCCCAGCAAGCTCCAGCGTCTTCTCTGAACTCCCCGCTCCTGCTTCCTTAGGGGAGCCGTCTCACCACCCACAGCCAGACGCTTCACACAGCTGGAATGATGCGTTCATAGACGCAGCGAGAGCCACTGAAAACCCAGGCCAGGGAAGCAGACCCGGCTTGCCCGCGGGCCAGGTGTAGCGGTTTCTTGTGTCCTGAAGGGCGTCACGGCCATCACAGCTGTCACCTGCAGTCCTGTGCGCTGGGGGCCGTGGGCCGTGAGCCTTACCCTGTCCCTGCTGACCTGAACGAGGACCCACAGCGCAGGGCAGGCCCTGGCCACCTCTCCAAGGGCCTCAGATTGCTTGTTGATGGGAGTGGCTGGTTTTGGGGAAGACTTTCCTGGATAGTGGAAGACAGAGCTGCACATTCACTCATGCCAGCCCCGCCCAGTGACCACAGAAGGAAAAGGCATAAACCAAGGTGGGGTGCAAAGACAGCCATCCAGCAAACCATTCCCCTTCTGCTCTCACCTCTAGGCTGGGGCAGAGATGTCAGGCAGGTGCCAAGAGCTCTACAGAGAGATGGAGGACCGTTCCCAAAGGCGTGGACTGACTGGGGCCCCACTGCAGCCGGGCCCGCTGCAGCAGTGTGTGCCAGCTAGCCCTTGGCACTGGAGAGGTGGGACCAGGATGAGTTGTTATTTCAGGGATGCCCCTGTGAGCATAGCCAGGCAGGAAGGTTTTAAACCATCTTCTTGGTGCTGTGGATGTTGACAAAGGACCTAGGGCAGCTGGACACAGCGGCTCACACTCAGGAGACTGGGCTCTAAGGATTGAGGTTCAAAGCCAGTCCGGGCACTAAAGACCATGAGACCCTTATCTCCAATTAATCACCAGAAAACCAGAAGTGGCACTGTGGCTCCAGGGGTAGGGTGGTGGCCTTGAGCTGAAGAGCTCAGGGACAGCACCCAGGCCCAGAGTTCAAGTCCCACGGCCAACAAAGAAAAAAAGGACCTAGGCACAACAGTGTAGACAGCAATCCCAGCTGCTTCTTTTCTTGATTTCGATTTCTTGTCTTGGTTTTGATATTTCTAACCTGTACTGTTCAGTTCAGAGTGCTAAGGAGAAGCTTGCACACGCCACTACAGGATGACAGTGCCACTGTGAGGAGGAAAGGCTGAGGTATGGTGTCTTGTAGTCTTGCTGGGCTCGGTGTCTGAGGACCTGCTGGCTCCTGCACATAGAAGGGACAGGACATCTGACCTCTCACCCCCTGCCCCTCTAAGGCTCTATCAGGAGTGAGATGCGTGCTCGGCCTCTGGTTATCTGCAGTGCCCTTGACCTGACTTTGACCAAGCATCTGACTGTGGCTGCTGCAGGCCTCGCCTCCTCCCCACATCCCTGCTGCAGGCCTCGCCTCCTCCCCACATCCCTGCTGCAGGCCTCTCCTCCTCCCCACATCCCTGCCCACAGGAGCTGCGGGCGCTGAGCAGATGGCTGGAGAGCTGCAGCCCCAGGCAGGGCTGTGCCCTCCCTGCTCCCCTAGCCTGTCTACTCCACATGCCTTGAAGGCTTCCATTCAGGAACTGAAGGAGCAGGCTACAAGGCTGGGGTTCTCTGTGCTGTGGGGGCCCCTCTGTCAGCCACAGCTGTCAGTCATCCTCACTGCAGCTGTGGAGGACACCAGGGACTTGCGGTGGAAAAGACTGCCCACGGGATGGCCGTGGGGAAGGACGCCTACGGGACAGCTGGGCAGATTCTCGCTGCCTCGCTGCTTTGAGGAGGACTCGGCCTCTGGGGGTCTCTGGGTCCCTCTCTGGACCCTCCACAGTGAGAGGCCAGTAGGTGCCCTGTGTGAAGGGGAGTTGGGCCCTAGACTGGCCAAGAGCTTTGACCTCTGAGCCCTGCCGCTTTTAGATCCCGGGGCATTGCCAGCCGCCCAGGCATCTGCTCTAAGGGCAGCCTGGGTTTGCCATCTCAGCCGTTCTCAAATCAGACCTTAGCTCACCAAGCTGTGGCCCTCATCTCCTCAACGAATGTTCCCAGGAACCAGGGGCTCCCTGCACTGGCCTGCCTGGCAGCAGACACTAAATACAGCACATCCCAGGCAGAAGGGTCCCTGCAGGTGCCCGCTCTTCCTTCCCTTAGGGGTCGATGCCCATTGCTCTGATTTCAGCAGAGCTGGGAGGGGAGGGGGCTCTCCCCACACACCTGCCGCAGGTGACCTAAAGGGCATGTGTGGAAAGCAGGAGGCTGGTAATAGATGGGACGGCAGATTCATCTGTAGAGAGTTTTCAGTGCCTCTGATACTAAAATCCCTCCCAGGGTGCAGACATGTGCGGTGACTGCGCTCTGCCCTCTGGCGGCACACCACGCCTCTCTCCACCCACAGCACCGCGCGGGTCCAAACTCTGCCCAGAGGCCTCTGCTTTGCACCCCTCATCCCTCACCACCATGTGGTCCGCAGGAGGCCATGGGAAAGGCGTGAGGAGGCTGCATGCTGATGCTTCCCCCGCTAGGCGCCTCGAGAGCTCGGCGGCCACACGTGACTGTGGAGGCGCCTCGAGAGCTTGGCAGAAGGTTGAAAACTCTAGGAACTGTGCACCCGTTAGATGTCTGCTCCTCCAACCAGTGTTTTATTTATCCGAGGAAAACGTTCTAAATCAGGTCAGCAGGGGATGAAAACATATTTGTGTACAGTGCATGTTACTTCTACAGGGTCCAGTTCGCACGCCAGCGCTTGGCTGGCTACCAGCGGTCCAGGTAAGGAAATAGCAAGCCTGCGGGCTAAAACGGCACACAGACGGTGTAGTGGGAGAGGGTTTGTAAGCTACAACACACAAAGGAAAAATACGTTCACTTATATTGGCTATTGCAAGTGAGGACGTGGAAATCCTGCCATGGAGAGAGTTCGGGGAGCCCTCAAAGCGGGCGAGCCACTGGGCTGAGAAGCATTTTTCTTCCCAGACAAACACCCAGCCTTGACTTCCGCAGTGTTTCTAAGCAAAGTGGGCCTCGCTTCCCTAGCAAAATGAGAGGGATGCCCACTGTCTTGATGCAAATTAGAAACCCAGTCACAGTTTCAGTAATGAGTTCCGTGGGGACACAGGACCCAGGTCTCACCCGCAGGCCTCGCTCCAGCGCAGTCCTCACAGGGCGCCTGGCGCTGTGGCACTCCAGGGGCTGCCACGCCCCACTCTGCCTGTCCACAAATTCCATCTACAACACCAAGACACCAAGACGGCCTCGGGGCTCTTCTGCCCCCTTCCCAGCTCCCAGGGACGGCGTCCGCACCCACAGCAGGCCTCCAAGACCCTAGAGCCCACACTAGTGTCCTCTACGGGGAATGCCTCGCTCCTCAGCTAGGCCCCCCACGCCATCTCCCACGAGAGCGGCTTAGGGGTCCACACGAGGACGAACAGACCAAGCCAGGTGTTCCTAGCAGGAAGATTCTGTGTATTCTTTTTGTTTTTTGGTTTGTTTTCGAGTGCTGGTCCTGGGGCTCAGTTGGAGAGAAGAGTCTAATAGACTCCCTGCCAGGCTGGCTTCAAATCTTGATCCTCAGATCTCAGCCTCCTGAGTAGCTAGGATGACAGGCACAAACCTCTGGTTCCTAGCTTGAATTATAATGCTTACACCCCACTTTTTAGGGCTAA